>NW_027478910.1:0-300000 GCF_051014685.1 Ptiloglossa arizonensis | reverse complement strand
GATATACGTTATACGTAATATGTAATACGTTATGCGTTATACGTTATACATTATACGTTATACGATATACGTTATACGTTATACATTAGACGTTATAGGTTATACATAATACATTATACGTTACACGTTATACGTTATACGTTATACGTTATACGTTATACGTTATACGTTATACGTCATACGTTATACGCTACACGTTATACGTAATATGTAATACGTCATACGTTTTACGTTATACGTTATACGTTATACGTTATACGTTATACGTTATACGTTATGCGTTATACGTTATACGTAATATGTGATACGTTATGTGTTATACGTTATACATTATACGTTATACGTTATACGTTATACGTTATACGTTATACGTTATACGTTATGCGGTATACGTTATGCGTTATACGCTATACGTTATGCGTTATAGGATATACGTTATGCGTTATAGGATATACGTTAGACGTTATACGTTGTACGTTACACGTTATACGTTATACGTTATACGTTATACGTTATACGTTATACGTTATACGTTATACGTTATACGTTATACGTTATACGTTATACTTTATACGTTATACGTTATACGTTATACGTTATACGTTATACGTTATACGTTATACGTTATACGTTATACGTTATACGTTATACGTTATACGTTATACGTTATACGGTATACGTTATACGTTATACGTTATACGTTATACGTTATACGTTATACGTTATACGTTATACGTTATACGTTATACGTTATACGTTATACGTTATACGTTATACGTTATACGTTATACATTATACGTTATACGTTATACGTTATACGTTATACGTTATAGGTTATACGTTATACGTTATACGTTATACGTTATACGTTATACGTTATACGTTATACGTTATACGTTATACGTTATACGTTATACGTTATACGTTATACGTTATACGTTATACGTTATACGTTATACGTTATACGTTATACGTTATACGTTATACGTTATACGTTATACGTTATACGTTATACGTTATACGTTATACGTTATACGTTATACGTTATACGGTATACGTTATGCGTTATACGCTATACGTTATGCGTTATAGGATATACGTTATGCGTTATAGGAAATACGTTATACGTTATACGTTGTACGTTACACGTTATACGTTATACGTTATACGTTATACGTTATACGTTATACGTTATACGTTATACGTTATACGTTATACGTTATACGTTATACGTTATACTTTATACGTTATACGTTATACGTTATACGTTATACGTTATACGTTATACGTTATACGTTATACGTTATACGTTATACGTTATACGTTATACGTTATACGTTATACGTTATACGTTATACGTTATACGTTATACGTTATACGGTATACGTTATACGTTATACGTTATACGTTATACGTTATACGTAATATGTAATACGTTATGCGTTATACGTTATACATTATACGTTAGACGATATACGTTATACCTTATACATTAGACGTTATAGGTTATACATAATACATTATACGTTACACGTTATACGTTATACGTTATACGTTATACGTTATACGTTATACGTCATACGTTACACGCTACACGTTATACGTAATATGTAATACGTCATACGTTTTACGTTATTCGTTATACGTTCTTCGTTACACGTTCTACGTTATACGTAATGCGTTATACGTTATACGTTATACGTTATACGTTATACGTTATACGTTATACGTTATACGTTATACGTTATGCGTTATACGTTATACGTAATATGTAATACGTTATGCGTTATACGTTATACTTTATACGTTATACGTTATACGTTATGCGTTATAGATTATACGTTATACGTTATACGTTATACGTTATACGTTATACGATATACGTTATACGTTATACGTTATACGTTATACGTTATACGTTATACGTTATACGTTATACGTTATACGATATACGTTATACGTTATACGTTATACGTTATACGTTATACGTTATACGTTATACGTTATACGTTATACGTTATACGTTATGCGTTATACGTTATACATTATACGTTATACGATATACGTTATACGTTATACATTAGACGTTATAGGTTATACATAATACATTATACGTTACACGTTATACGTTATACGTTATACGTTATACGTTATACGTTATACGTTATACGTTATACGTTATACGTTATACGTTATACGTCATACGTTATACGCTACACGTTATACGTAATATGTAATACGTCATACGTTTTACGTTATTCGTTATACGTTCTTCGTTACACGTTCTACGTTATACGTAATGCGTTATACGTTATACTTTATACGTTATACGTTATACGTTATACGTTATACGTTATACGTTATACGTTATACGTTATACGTTATACGTTATACGTTATACGTTATACGTTAGACGTTACACGTTAGACGTTACACGTTACACGTTATACGTTATACGTTATACGTTATACGTTATACGTTATACGTTATACGTTATACGGTATACGTTATGCGTTATACGCTATACGTTATGCGTTATAGGATATACGTTATGCGTTATAGGATATACGTTATACGTTATACGTTGTACGTTACACGTTATACGTTATACGTTATACGTTATACGTTATACGTTATACGTTGTACGTTATACGTTATACGTTATACGTTATACGTTATACGTTATACGTTATACGTTATACGTTATACGTTATGCGTTATACGTTATACGTAATATGTAATACGTTATGCGTTATACGTTATACATTATACGTTATGCGTTATACATTATACGTTTTACGTTATACGTTATACGTTATACGTTATACGTTATACGTTATACGTTATACGTTATACGTTATACGTTATACGTTATACTTTATACGTTATACGTTATACGTTATACGTTATACGTTATACGTTATACGTTATACGTTATACGTGATGCGTTATACGTTATACGTAATATGTAATACGTTATGCGTTATACGTTATACATTATACGTTATACGTTATACATTATACGTTATACGATATACGATATACGTTATACGTTATACATTAGACGTTATAGGTTATACATAATACATTATACGTTACACCTTATACGTTATACGTTATACGTTATACGTTATACGTTATACGTTATACGTTATACGTTATACGTTATACGTTATACGTTATACGTTATACGTTATACGTTATACGTTATACGTTATACGTAATATGTAATACGTTATGCGTTATACGTTATACATTATACGTTATACGATATACGTTATACGTTATACATTAGACGTTATAGGTTATACATAATACATTATACGTTACACGTTATACGTTATACGTTATACGTTATACGTTATACGTTATACGTCATACGTTATACGCTACACGTTATACGTAATATGTAATACGTCATACGTTTTACGTTATTCGTTATACGTTCTTCGTTACACGTTCTACGTTATACGTAATGCATTATACGTTATACGTTATACGTTATACGTTATACGTTATACGTTATACGTTATACGTTATACGTTATACATTATACGTTATACGTTATACGTTATACGTTATACGTTATAGGTTATACGTTATACGTTATACGTTATACGTTATACGTTATACGTTATACGTTATACGTTATACGTTATACGTTATACGTTATACGTTATACGTTATACGTTATACGTTATACGTTATACGTTATACGTTATACGTTATACGTTATACGTTATACGTTATACGTTATACGTTATACGTTATACGTTATACGTTATACGTTATACGTTATACGTTATACGGTATACGTTATGCGTTATACGCTATACGTTATGCGTTATAGGATATACGTTATGCGTTATAGGAAATACGTTATACGTTATACGTTGTACGTTACACGTTATACGTTATACGTTATACGTTATACGTTATACGTTATACGTTATACGTTATACGTTATACGTTATACGTTATACGTTATACGTTATACTTTATACGTTATACGTTATACGTTATACGTTATACGTTATACGTTATACGTTATACGTTATACGTTATACGTTATACGTTATACGTTATACGTTATACGTTATACGTTATACGTTATACGTTATACGTTATACGTTATACGGTATACGTTATACGTTATACGTTATACGTTATACGTTATACGTAATATGTAATACGTTATGCGTTATACGTTATACATTATACGTTAGACGATATACGTTATACCTTATACATTAGACGTTATAGGTTATACATAATACATTATACGTTACACGTTATACGTTATACGTTATACGTTATACGTTATACGTTATACGTCATACGTTACACGCTACACGTTATACGTAATATGTAATACGTCATACGTTTTACGTTATTCGTTATACGTTCTTCGTTACACGTTCTACGTTATACGTAATGCGTTATACGTTATACGTTATACGTTATACGTTATACGTTATACGTTATACGTTATACGTTATACGTTATGCGTTATACGTTATACGTAATATGTAATACGTTATGCGTTATACGTTATACTTTATACGTTATACGTTATACGTTATGCGTTATAGATTATACGTTATACGTTATACGTTATACGATATACGTTATACGTTATACGTTATACGTTATACGTTATACGTTATACGTTATACGTTATACGTTATACGATATACGTTATACGTTATACGTTATACGTTATACGTTATACGTTATACGTTATACGTTATACGTTATACGTTATACGTTATGCGTTATACGTTATACATTATACGTTATACGATATACGTTATACGTTATACATTAGACGTTATAGGTTATACATAATACATTATACGTTACACGTTATAAGTTATACGTTATACGTTATACGTTATACGTTATACGTTATACGTTATACGTTATACGTTATACGTTATACGTCATACGTTATACGCTACACGTTATACGTAATATGTAATACGTCATACGTTTTACGTTATTCGTTATACGTTCTTCGTTACACGTTCTACGTTATACGTAATGCGTTATACGTTATACTTTATACGTTATACGTTATACGTTATACGTTATACGTTATACGTTATACGTTATACGTTATACGTTATACGTTATACGTTATACGTTATACGTTATGCGTTATACGTTATACGTAATATGTAATACGTTATGCGTTATACGTTATACATTATACGTTATGCGTTATACATTATACGTTTTACGTTATACGTTATACGTTATACGTTATACGTTTTACGTTATACGTTATACGTTATACGTTATACGTTATACGATATACGTTATACGTTATACGTTATACGTTATACGTTATACGTTATACGTTGTACGTTATACGTTATACGTTATACGTTATACGTTATACGTTATACGTTATACGTTATACGTTATACGTTATGCGTTATACGTTATACGTAATATGTAATACGTTATGCGTTATACGTTATACATTATACGTTATGCGTTATACATTATACGTTTTACGTTATACGTTATACGTTATACGTTATACGTTTTACGTTATACGTTATACGTTATACGTTATACGTTATACGATATACGTTATACGTTATACGTTATACGTTATACGTTATACGTTATACGTTATACGTTATACGATATACGTTATACGTTATACTTTATGCGTTATAGGATACACGTTGTACGTTATACGTTGTACGTTATACGTTATACGTTATACGTTATACGTTATACGTTATACGTTATACGTTATACGTTATACGTTATACGTTATACGTTATACGTTATACGTTATACGTTATACGTTATACGTTATACGTTATACGTTATACGTTATACGTTAGACGTTACACGTTACACGTTATACGTTATACGTTATACGTTATACGTTATACGTTATACGTTATACGTTATACGGTATACGTTATGCGTTATACGCTATACGTTATGCGTTATAGGATATACGTTATGCGTTATAGGATATACGTTACACGTTATACGTTGTACGTTACACGTTATACGTTATACGTTATACGTTATACGTTATACGTTATACGTCATACGTTATACGTTATACGTTATACGTTATACGTTATACGTTATACGTTGTACGTTATACGTTATACGTTATACGTTATACGTTATACGTTATACGTTATACGTTATACGTTATACGTTATACGTTATACGTTATACGTTATACGTTATACGTTATACGTTATACGTTATACGTTATACGTTATACGTCATGCGTTATAGGATACACGTTGTACGTTATACGTTGTACGTTATACGTTATACGTTATACGTTATACGTTATACGTTATACGTTATACGTTATACGTTATACGTTATACGTTATACGTTATACGCTATACGTTATGCGTTATAGGATATACGTTATGCGTTATAGGATATACGTTACACGTTATACGTTGTACGTTACACGTTATACGTTATACGTTATACGTTATACGTTATACGTTATACGTCATACGTTATACGTTATACGTTATACGTTATACGTTATACGTTATACGTTGTACGTTATACGTTATACGTTATACGTTATACGTTATACGTTATACGTTATACGTTATACGTTATGCGTTATACGTTATACGTAATATGTAATACGTTATGCGTTATACGTTATACATTATACGTTATGCGTTATACATTATACGTTTTACGTTATACGTTATACGTTATACGTTATACGATATACGTTATACGTTATACGTTATACGTTATACGTTATACGTTATACGTTATACGTTATACGATATACGTTATACGTTATACTTTATGCGTTATAGGATACACGTTGTACGTTATACGTTGTACGTTATACGTTATACGTTATACGTTATACGTTATACGTTATACGTTATACGTTATACGTTATACGTTATACGTTATACGTTATACGTTATACGTTATACGTTATACGTTATACGTTATACGTTATACGTTATACGTTATACGTTATACGTTATACGTAATATGTAATACGTTATGCGTTATACGTTATACATTATACGTTATACGATATACGTTATACGTTATACATTAGACGTTATAGGTTATACATAATACATTATACGTTACACGTTATACGTTATACGTTATACGTTATACGTTATACGTTATACGTTATACGTCATACGTTATACGCTACACGTTATACGTAATATGTAATACGTCATACGTTTTACGTTATTCGTTATACGTTCTTCGTTACACGTTCTACGTTATACGTAATGCGTTATACGTTATACGTTATACGTTATACGTTATACGTTATACGTTATACGTTATACGTTATACGTTATACGTTATACGTTATACGTTATACGTTATAAGTTATAGGTTATACGTTATACGTTATACGTTATACGTTATACGTTATACGTTATACGTTATGCGTTATAGGATATACGTTATGCGTTATAGGATATACGTTATACGTTATACGTTGTACGTTACACGTTATACGTTATACGTTATACGTTATACGTTATACGTTATACGTTATACGTTATACGTTATACGTTATACGTTATACGTTATACGTTATACGTTATACGTTATACGTTATACGTTATACGTTATACGTTATACGTTATACGTTATACGTTATACGTTATACGTGATACGTTATACGTTACACGTTATACGTTACACGTTATACGTTACACGTTATACGTTACACGTTATACGTTACACGTTATACGTTATACGTTATACGTTATACGTTATACGTTATACGTTATACGTTATACGTTATACGTTATACGTTATACGTTATACGTTATACGTTATACGTTATACGTTATACGTTATACGTTAGACGTTACACGTTACACGTTATACGTTATACGTTATACGTTATACGTTATACGTTATACGTTATACGTTATACGTTATACGGTATACGTTATGCGTTATACGCTATACGTTATGCGTTATAGGATATACGTTATGCGTTATAGGATATACGTTATACGTTATACGTTGTACGTACACGTTATACGTTATACGTTACACGTTATACGTTTTACGTTATACGTTATACGTTATACGTTATACGTTATACGTTATACGTTATACGTTATACGTTATACGTTATACGTTATACGTTATACGTTATACGTTATACGTTATACGTTATACGTTATACGTTATACGTTATACGGTATACGTTATACGTTATACGTTATACGTTATACGTTATACGTTATACGTTATACGTTATACGTTATACGTTATGCGTTATACGTTATACGTAATATGTAATACGTTATGCGTTATACGTTATACATTATACGTTATGCGTTATACATTATACGTTATACGTTATACGTTATACGTTATACGTTATACGATATACGTTATACGTTATACGTCATGCGTTATAGGATACACGTTGTACGTTATACGTTGTACGTTATACGTTATACGTTATACGTTATACGTTATACGTTATACGTTATACGTTATACGTTATACGTTATACGTTATACGTTATACGTTATACGTTATACGTTATACGTTATACGTTATACGTTATACGTTATACGTTATACGTTATACGTTATACGTTATACGTTATACGTTATACGTTATACGTTATACGTTATACGTAATATGTAATACGTTATGCGTTATACGTTATACATTATACGTTACACGTTATACGTTATACGTTATACGTTATACGTTATACGTTATACGTCATACGTTATACGCTACACGTTATACGTAATATGTAATACGTCATACGTTTTACGTTATTCGTTATACGTTATACATTATACGTTATACGTTATAGGTTATACGTTATACGTTATACGTTATACGTTATACGTTATACGTTATACGTTATGCGTTATAGGATATACGTTATGCGTTATAGGATATACGTTATACGTTATACGTTGTACGTTACACGTTATACGTTATACGTTATACGTTATACGTTATACGTTATACGTTATACGTTATACGTTATACGTTATACGTTATACGTTATACGTTATACGTTATACGTTATACGTTATACGTTATACGTTATACGTTATACGTTATACGTTATACGTTATACGTTATACATTATACGTTATACGTTATACGTTATAGGTTATACGTTATACGTTATACTTTATACGTTATACGTTATACGTTATACGTTATACGTTATACGTTATACGATATACGATATACGTTATACGTAATATGTAATACGTTATGCGTTATACGTTATACATTATACGTTATACGATATACGTTATACGTTATACATTAGACGTTATAGGTTATACATAATACATTATACGTTACACGATATACGTTATACGTTATACGTTATACGTTATACGTTATACGTTATACGTTATACGTCATACGTTATACGCTACACGTTATACGTAATATGTAATACGTCATACGTTTTACGTTATACGTTATACGTTATACGTTATACGTTATACGTTATACGTTATGCGTTATACGTTATACGTAATATGTGATACGTTATGTGTTATACGTTATACATTATACGTTATACGTTATACGTTATACGTTATACGTTATACGTTATACGTTATACGGTATACGTTATGTGTTATACGCTATACGTTATGCGTTATAGGATATACGTTATGCGTTATAGGATATACGTTATACGTTATACGTTGTACGTTACACGTTATACGTTATACGTTATACGTTATACGTTATACGTTATACGTTATACGTTATACGTTATACGTTATACGTTATACGTTATACGTTATACTTTATACGTTATACGTTATACGTTATACGTTATACGTTATACGTTATACGTTATACGTTATACGTTATACGTTATACGTTATACGTTATACGTTATACGTTATGCGTTATACGTTATACGTAATATGTGATACGTTATGCGTTATACGTTATACATTATACGTTATACGTTATACATTATACGTTATACGATTTACGTTATACGTTATACATTAGACGTTATAGGTTATACATAATACATTATACGTTACACGTTATACGTTATACGTTATACGTTATACTTTATATGTTATACGTTATACGTTATACGTTATACGTTATACGTTATACGTTATACGTTATACGTAATACGCTATACGTTATACGTTATACGTTATACGTTATACGTTATACGTTATACGTTATACGTTATACGTTCTACGTTATACGTTCTACGTTATACGTTATACGTTATACGTTATACGTAATATGTAATACGTTATGCATTATACGTTATACATTATACGTTATACGATATACGTTATACGTTATACATTAGACGTTATAGGTTATACATAATACATTATACGTTACACGTTATACGTTATACGTTATACGTTATACGTTATACGTTATACGTCATACGTTATACGCTACACGTTATACGTTATACGTTATACGTAATATGTAATACGTTATGCGTTATACGTTATACATTATACGTTATACGATATACGTTATACGTTATACATTAGACGTTATAGGTTATACATAATACATTATACGTTACACGTTATACGTTATACGTTATACGTTATACGTTATACGTTATACGTCATACGTTATACGCTACACGTTATACGTTATACGTTATACGTTATACGTTATACGTAATATGTAATACGTTATGCGTTATACGTTATACATTATACGTTATGCGTTATACATTATACGTTATACGTTATACGTTATACGTTATACGTTATACGATATACGTTATACGTTATACGTTATACGTTATACGTTATACGTTATACGTTATACGTTATACGATATACGTTATACGTAATATGTAATACGTTATGCGTTATACGTTATACATTATACGTTATACGATATACGTTATACGTTATACATTAGACGTTATAGGTTATACATAATACATTATACGTTACACGTTATACGTTATACGTTATACGTTATACGTTATACGTTATACGTTATACGTCATACGTTATACGCTACACGTTATACGTAATATGTAATACGTCATACGTTTTACGTTATACGTTATACGTTATACGTTATACGTTATACGTTATACGTTATGCGTTATACGTTATACGTAATATGTGATACGTTATACGTTATACGTTATACGTTATACGTTATACGTTATACGTAATATGTAATACGTTATGCGTTATACGTTATACATTATACGTTATACGATATACGTTATACGTTATACATTAGACGTTATAGGTTATACATAATACATTATACGTTACACGTTATACGTTATACGTTATACGTTATACGTTATACGTTATACGTCATACGTTATACGCTACACGTTATACGTAATATGTAATACGTCATACGTTTTACGTTATACGTTATACGTTATACGTTATACGTTATACGTTATACGTTATGCGTTATACGTTATACGTTATACGTTATACGTTATACGTTATACGTTATACGTTATACGTTATACGATATACGTTATACGTAATATGTAATACGTTATGCGTTATACGTTATACATTATACGTTATACGATATACGTTATACGTTATACATTAGACGTTATAGGTTATACATAATACATTATACGTTACACGTTATACGTTATACGTTATACGTTATACGTTATACGTTATACGTTATACGTCATACGTTATACGCTACACGTTATACGTAATATGTAATACGTCATACGTTTTACGTTATACGTTATACGTTATACGTTATACGTTATACGTTATACGTTATGCGTTATACGTTATACGTAATATGTGATACGTTATGTGTTATACGTTATACATTATACGTTATACGTTATACGTTATACGTTATACGTTATACGTTATACGTTATGCGGTATACGTTATGCGTTATACGCTATACGTTATGCGTTATAGGATATACGTTATGCGTTATAGGATATACGTTAGACGTTATACGTTGTACGTTACACGTTATACGTTATACGTTATACGTTATACGTTATACGTTATACGTTATACGTTATACGTTATACGTTATACGTTATACGTTATACTTTATACGTTATACGTTATACGTTATACGTTATACGTTATACGTTATACGTTATACGTTATACGTTATACGTTATACGTTATACGTTATGCGTTATACGTTATACGTAATATGTGATACGTTATGCGTTATACGTTATACATTATACGTTATACGTTATACATTATACGTTATACGATATACGTTATACGTTATACATTAGACGTTATAGGTTATACATAATACATTATACGTTACACGTTATACGTTATACGTTATACGTTATACTTTATACGTTATACGTTATACGTTATACGTTATACGTTATACGTTATACGTTATACGTTATACGTTATACGTTATACGTTATACGTTATACGTTATACGTTATACGTTATACGTTATACGTTATACGTCATACGTTATACGCTACACGTTATACGTTATACGTTATACGTAATATGTAATACGTTATGCGTTATACGTTATACATTATACGTTATACGATATACGTTATACGTTATACATTAGACGTTATAGGTTATACATAATACATTATACGTTACACGTTATACGTTATACGTTATACGTTATACGTTATACGTTATACGTCATACGTTATACGCTACACGTTATACGTTATACGTTATACGTTATACGTTATACGTAATATGTAATACGTTATGCGTTATACGTTATACATTATACGTTATGCGTTATACATTATACGTTATACGTTATACGTTATACGTTATACGTTATACGATATACGTTATACGTTATACGTTATACGTTATACGTTATACGTTATACGTTATACGTTATACGATATACGTTATACGTAATATGTAATACGTTATGCGTTATACGTTATACATTATACGTTATACGATATACGTTATACGTTATACATTAGACGTTATAGGTTATACATAATACATTATACGTTACACGTTATACGTTATACGTTATACGTTATACGTTATACGTTATACGTTATACGTCATACGTTATACGCTACACGTTATACGTAATATGTAATACGTCATACGTTTTACGTTATACGTTATACGTTATACGTTATACGTTATACGTTATACGTTATACGTTATGCGTTATACGTTATACGTAATATGTGATACGTTATACGTTATACGTTATACGTTATACGTTATACGTTATACGTAATATGTAATACGTTATGCGTTATACGTTATACATTATACGTTATACGATATACGTTATACGTTATACGTTATACGTTATACTTTATACGTTATACGTTATACGTTATACGTTATACGTTATACGATATACGTTATACGTAATATGTAATACGTTATGCGTTATACGTTATACATTATACGTTATACGATATACGTTATACGTTATACATTAGACGTTATAGGTTATACATAATACATTATACGTTACACGTTATACGTTATACGTTATACGTTATACGTTATACGTTATACGTTATACGTCATACGTTATACGCTACACGTTATACGTAATATGTAATACGTCATACGTTTTACGTTATACGTTATACGTTATACGTTATACGTTATACGTTATACGTTATGCGTTATACGTTATACGTAATATGTGATACGTTATGTGTTATACGTTATACATTATACGTTATACGTTATACGTTATACGTTATACGTTATACGTTATACGTTATGCGGTATACGTTATGCGTTATACGCTATACGTTATGCGTTATAGGATATACGTTATGCGTTATAGGATATACGTTAGACGTTATACGTTGTACGTTACACGTTATACGTTATACGTTATACGTTATACGTTATACGTTATACGTTATACGTTATACGTTATACGTTATACGTTATACGTTATACTTTATACGTTATACGTTATACGTTATACGTTATACGTTATACGTTATACGTTATACGTTATACGTTATACGTTATACGTTATACGTTATGCGTTATACGTTATACGTAATATGTGATACGTTATGCGTTATACGTTATACATTATACGTTATACGTTATACATTATACGTTATACGATATACGTTATACGTTATACATTAGACGTTATAGGTTATACATAATACATTATACGTTACACGTTATACGTTATACGTTATACGTTATACTTTATACGTTATACGTTATACGTTATACGTTATACGTTATACGTTATACGTTATACGTTATACGTTATACGTTATACGTTATACGTTATACGTTATACGTTATACGTTATACGTTATACGTTATACGTCATACGTTATACGCTACACGTTATACGTTATACGTTATACGTAATATGTAATACGTTATGCGTTATACGTTATACATTATACGTTATACGATATACGTTATACGTTATACATTAGACGTTATAGGTTATACATAATACATTATACGTTACACGTTATACGTTATACGTTATACGTTATACGTTATACGTTATACGTCATACGTTATACGCTACACGTTATACGTTATACGTTATACGTTATACGTTATACGTAATATGTAATACGTTATGCGTTATACGTTATACATTATACGTTATGCGTTATACATTATACGTTATACGTTATACGTTATACGTTATACGTTATACGATATACGTTATACGTTATACGTTATACGTTATACGTTATACGTTATACGTTATACGTTATACGATATACGTTATACGTAATATGTAATACGTTATGCGTTATACGTTATACATTATACGTTATACGATATACGTTATACGTTATACATTAGACGTTATAGGTTATACATAATACATTATACGTTACACGTTATACGTTATACGTTATACGTTATACGTTATACGTTATACGTTATACGTTATACGTTATACGTTATACGTTATACGTTATACGTTATACGTTATACGTTATACGTTATACGTTATGCGTTATACGTTATACGTAATATGTGATACGTTATACGTTATACGTTATACGTTATACGTTATACGTTATACGTTATGCGTTATACGTTATACGTAATATGTGATACGTTATACGTTATACGTTATACGTTATACGTTATACGTTATACGTAATATGTAATACGTTATGCGTTATACGTTATACATTATACGTTATACGATATACGTTATACGTTATACATTAGACGTTATAGGTTATACATAATACATTATACGTTACACGTTATACGTTATACGTTATACGTTATACGTTATACGTTATACGTCATACGTTATACGCTACACGTTATACGTAATATGTAATACGTCATACGTTTTACGTTATACGTTATACGTTATACGTTATACGTTATACGTTATACGTTATGCGTTATACGTTATACGTTATACGTTATACGTTATACGTTATACGTTATACGTTATACGTTATACGTTATACGATATACGTTATACGTAATATGTAATACGTTATGCGTTATACGTTATACATTATACGTTATACGATATACGTTATACGTTATACATTAGACGTTATAGGTTATACATAATACATTATACGTTACACGTTATACGTTATACGTTATACGTTATACGTTATACGTTATACGTTATACGTCATACGTTATACGCTACACGTTATACGTAATATGTAATACGTCATACGTTTTACGTTATACGTTATACGTTATACGTTATACGTTATACGTTATACGTTATGCGTTATACGTTATACGTAATATGTGATACGTTATGTGTTATACGTTATACATTATACGTTATACGTTATACGTTATACGTTATACGTTATACGTTATACGTTATGCGGTATACGTTATGCGTTATACGCTATACGTTATGCGTTATAGGATATACGTTATGCGTTATAGGATATACGTTAGACGTTATACGTTGTACGTTACACGTTATACGTTATACGTTATACGTTATACGTTATACGTTATACGTTATACGTTATACGTTATACGTTATACGTTATACGTTATACTTTATACGTTATACGTTATACGTTATACGTTATACGTTATACGTTATACGTTATACGTTATACGTTATACGTTATACGTTATACGTTATGCGTTATACGTTATACGTAATATGTGATACGTTATGCGTTATACGTTATACATTATACGTTATACGTTATACATTATACGTTATACGATATACGTTATACGTTATACATTAGACGTTATAGGTTATACATAATACATTATACGTTACACGTTATACGTTATACGTTATACGTTATACTTTATACGTTATACGTTATACGTTATACGTTATACGTTATACGTTATACGTTATACGTTATACGTTATACGTTATACGTTATACGTTATACGTTATACGTTATACGTTATACGTTCTACGTTATACGTTCTACGTTATACGTTATACGTTATACGTTATACGTTGTACGTTATACGTTATACGATATACGTTATACGTTATACGTTATACGTTATACGTTATACGTTATACGTTATACGTTATACGTTATACGTTATACGTTATACGTTATACGTTATACGTTATACGTTATACGGTATACGTTATACGTTATACGTTATACGTTATACGTTATACGTTATACGTTATACGTTATACGTTATACGTTATACGTTATACGTTATACGTTATACGTTATACGTTATACGTTATACGTTATACGTTATACGTTATACGTTATACGTTAGACGTTACACGTTACACGTTATACGTTATACGTTATACGTTATACGTTATACGTTATACGTTATACGTTATACGGTATACGTTATGCGTTATACGCTATACGTTATGCGTTATAGGATATACGTTATGCGTTATAGGATATACGTTACACGTTATACGTTGTACGTTACACGTTATACGTTATACGTTATACGTTATACGTTATACGTTATACGTCATACGTTATACGTTATACGTTATACGTTATACGTTATACGTTATACGTTGTACGTTATACGTTATACGTTATACGTTATACGTTATACGTTATACGTTATACGTTATACGTTATGCGTTATACGTTATACGTAATATGTAATACGTTATGCGTTATACGTTATACATTATACGTTATGCGTTATACATTATACGTTTTACGTTATACGTTATACGTTATACGTTATACGATATACGTTATACGTTATACGTTATACGTTATACGTTATACGTTATACGTTATACGTTATACGATATACGTTATACGTTATACTTTATGCGTTATAGGATACACGTTGTACGTTATACGTTGTACGTTATACGTTATACGTTATACGTTATACGTTATACGTTATACGTTATACGTTATACGTTATACGTTATACGTTATACGTTATACGTTATACGTTATACGTTATACGTTATACGTTATACGTTATACGTTATACGTTATACGTTATACGTTATACGTTATACGTAATATGTAATACGTTATGCGTTATACGTTATACATTATACGTTATACGATATACGTTATACGTTATACATTAGACGTTATAGGTTATACATAATACATTATACGTTACACGTTATACGTTATACGTTATACGTTATACGTTATACGTTATACGTCATACGTTATACGCTACACGTTATACGTAATATGTAATACGTCATACGTTTTACGTTATTCGTTATACGTTCTTCGTTACACGTTCTACGTTATACGTAATGCGTTATACGTTATACGTTATACGTTATACGTTATACGTTATACGTTATACGTTATACGTTATACGTTATACGTTATACGTTATACGTTATACGTTATAAGTTATAGGTTATACGTTATACGTTATACGTTATACGTTATACGTTATACGTTATACGTTATGCGTTATAGGATATACGTTATGCGTTATAGGATATACGTTATACGTTATACGTTGTACGTTACACGTTATACGTTATACGTTATACGTTATACGTTATACGTTATACGTTATACGTTATACGTTATACGTTATACGTTATACGTTATACGTTATACGTTATACGTTATACGTTATACGTTATACGTTATACGTTATACGTTATACGTTATACGTTATACGTTATACGTTATACGTGATACGTTATACGTTACACGTTATACGTTACACGTTATACGTTACACGTTATACGTTACACGTTATACGTTATACGTTATACGTTATACGTTATACGTTATACGTTATACGTTATACGTTATACGTTATACGTTATACGTTATACGTTATACGTTATACGTTATACGTTATACGTTATACGTTATACGTTATACGTTAGACGTTACACGTTACACGTTATACGTTATACGTTATACGTTATACGTTATACGTTATACGTTATACGTTATACGTTATACGGTATACGTTATGCGTTATACGCTATACGTTATGCGTTATAGGATATACGTTATGCGTTATAGGATATACGTTATACGTTATACGTTGTACGTACACGTTATACGTTATACGTTACACGTTATACGTTTTACGTTATACGTTATACGTTATACGTTATACGTTATACGTTATACGTTATACGTTATACGTTATACGTTATACGTTATACGTTATACGTTATACGTTATACGTTATACGTTATACGTTATACGGTATACGTTATACGTTATACGTTATACGTTATACGTTATACGTTATACGTTATACGTTATACGTTATACGTTATGCGTTATACGTTATACGTAATATGTAATACGTTATGCGTTATACGTTATACATTATACGTTATGCGTTATACATTATACGTTATACGTTATACGTTATACGTTATACGTTATACGATATACGTTATACGTTATACGTTATACGTTATACGTTATACGTTATACGTTATACGTTATACGTTATACGTTATACGTTATACGTAATATGTAATACGTTATGCGTTATACGTTATACATTATACGTTACACGTTATACGTTATACGTTATACGTTATACGTTATACGTTATACGTTATACGTCATACGTTATACGCTACACGTTATACGTAATATGTAATACGTCATACGTTTTACGTTATTCGTTATACGTTATACATTATACGTTATACGTTATAGGTTATACGTTATACGTTATACGTTATACGTTATACGTTATACGTTATACGTTATGCGTTATAGGATATACGTTATGCGTTATAGGATATACGTTATACGTTATACGTTGTACGTTACACGTTATACGTTATACGTTATACGTTATACGTTATACGTTATACGTTATACGTTATACGTTATACGTTATACGTTATACGTTATACGTAATACGTTATACGTTATACGTTATACGTTATACGTTATACGTTATACGTTATACGTTATACGTTATACATTATACGTTATACGTTATACGTTATAGGTTATACGTTATACGTTACACGTTATACGTTATACGTTATACGTTATACTTTATACGTTATACGTTATACGTTATACGTTATACGTTATACGTTATACGTTATACGTTATACGTTATACGTTATACGTTATACGTTATACGTTATACGTTATACGTTATACGTTATACGTTATACGTTCTACGTTATACGTTCTACGTTATACGTTATACGTTATACGTTATACGTAATATGTAATACGTTATGCATTATACGTTATACATTATACGTTATACGATATACGTTATACGTTATACATTAGACGCTATAGGTTATACATAATACATTATACGTTACACGTTATACGTTATACGTTATACGTTATACGTTATACGTTATACGTTATACGTCATACGTTATACGCTACACGTTATACGTTATACGTTATACGTAATATGTAATACGTTATGCGTTATACGTTATACATTATACGTTATACGATATACGTTATACGTTATACATTAGACGTTATAGGTTATACATAATACATTATACGTTACACGTTATACGTTATACGTTATACGTTATACGTTATACGTTATACGTCATACGTTATACGCTACACGTTATACGTTATACGTTATACGTTATACGTTATACGTAATATGTAATACGTTATGCGTTATACGTTATACATTATACGTTATGCGTTATACATTATACGTTATACGTTATACGTTATACGTTATACGTTATACGATATACGTTATACGTTATACGTTATACGTTATACGTTATACGTTATACGTTATACGTTATACGATATACGTTATACGTAATATGTAATACGTTATGCGTTATACGTTATACATTATACGTTATACGATATACGTTATACGTTATACATTAGACGTTATAGGTTATACATAATACATTATACGTTACACGTTATACGTTATACGTTATACGTTATACGTTATACGTTATACGTTATACGTCATACGTTATACGCTACACGTTATACGTAATATGTAATACGTCATACGTTTTACGTTATACGTTATACGTTATACGTTATACGTTATACGTTATACGTTATGCGTTATACGTTATACGTAATATGTGATACGTTATACGTTATACGTTATACGTTATACGTTATACGTTATACGTAATATGTAATACGTTATGCGTTATACGTTATACATTATACGTTATACGATATACGTTATACGTTATACATTAGACGTTATAGGTTATACATAATACATTATACGTTACACGTTATACGTTATACGTTATACGTTATACGTTATACGTTATACGTTATACGTCATACGTTATACGCTACACGTTATACGTAATATGTAATACGTCATACGTTTTACGTTATACGTTATACGTTATACGTTATACGTTATACGTTATACGTTATGCGTTATACGTTATACGTTATACGTTATACGTTATACGTTATACGTTATACGTTATACGTTATACGATATACGTTATACGTAATATGTAATACGTTATGCGTTATACGTTATACATTATACGTTATACGATATACGTTATACGTTATACATTAGACGTTATAGGTTATACATAATACATTATACGTTACACGTTATACGTTATACGTTATACGTTATACGTTATACGTTATACGTTATACGTCATACGTTATACGCTACACGTTATACGTAATATGTAATACGTCATACGTTTTACGTTATACGTTATACGTTATACGTTATACGTTATACGTTATACGTTATGAGTTATACGTTATACGTAATATGTGATACGTTATGTGTTATACGTTATACATTATACGTTATACGTTATACGTTATACGTTATACGTTATACGTTATACGTTATGCGGTATACGTTATGCGTTATACGCTATACGTTATGCGTTATAGGATATACGTTATGCGTTATAGGATATACGTTAGACGTTATACGTTGTACGTTACACGTTATACGTTATACGTTATACGTTATACGTTATACGTTATACGTTATACGTTATACGTTATACGTTATACGTTATACGTTATACTTTATACGTTATACGTTATACGTTATACGTTATACGTTATACGTTATACGTTATACGTTATACGTTATACGTTATACGTTATACGTTATACGTTATACGTTATGCGTTATACGTTATACGTAATATGTGATACGTTATGCGTTATACGTTATACATTATACGTTATACGTTATACATTATACGTTATACGATATACGTTATACGTTATACGTTATACGTTATACGTTATACGTTATACGTTATACGTTATACGTTATACGTTATACGTTATACGTTATGCGTTATACGTTATACATTATACGTTATACGATATACGTTATACGTTATACATTAGACGCTATAGGTTATACATAATACATTATACGTTACACGTTATACGTTATACGTTATACGTTATACGTTATACGTTATACGTTATACGTCATACGTTATACGCTACACGTTATACGTTATACGTTATACGTAATATGTAATACGTTATGCGTTATACGTTATACATTATACGTTATACGATATACGTTATACGTTATACATTAGACGTTATAGGTTATACATAATACATTATACGTTACACGTTATACGTTATACGTTATACGTTATACGTTATACGTTATACGTCATACGTTATACGCTACACGTTATACGTTATACGTTATACGTTATACGTTATACGTAATATGTAATACGTTATGCGTTATACGTTATACGTTATACGTCATACGTTATACGCTACACGTTATACGTAATATGTAATACGTCATACGTTTTACGTTATACGTTATACGTTATACGTTATACGTTATACGTTATACGTTATGCGTTATACGTTATACGTAATATGTGATACGTTATACGTTATACGTTATACGTTATACGTTATACGTTATACGTAATATGTAATACGTTATGCGTTATACGTTATACATTATACGTTATACGATATACGTTATACGTTATACATTAGACGTTATAGGTTATACATAATACATTATACGTTACACGTTATACGTTATACGTTATACGTTATACGTTATACGTTATACGTTATACGTCATACGTTATACGCTACACGTTATACGTAATATGTAATACGTCATACGTTTTACGTTATACGTTATACGTTATACGTTATACGTTATACGTTATACGTTATGCGTTATACGTTATACGTTATACGTTATACGTTATACGTTATACGTTATACGTTATACGTTATACGATATACGTTATACGTAATATGTAATACGTTATGCGTTATACGTTATACATTATACGTTATACGATATACGTTATACGTTATACATTAGACGTTATAGGTTATACATAATACATTATACGTTACACGTTATACGTTATACGTTATACGTTATACGTTATACGTTATACGTTATACGTCATACGTTATACGCTACACGTTATACGTAATATGTAATACGTCATACGTTTTACGTTATACGTTATACGTTATACGTTATACGTTATACGTTATACGTTATGAGTTATACGTTATACGTAATATGTGATACGTTATGTGTTATACGTTATACATTATACGTTATACGTTATACGTTATACGTTATACGTTATACGTTATACGTTATGCGGTATACGTTATGCGTTATACGCTATACGTTATGCGTTATAGGATATACGTTATGCGTTATAGGATATACGTTAGACGTTATACGTTGTACGTTACACGTTATACGTTATACGTTATACGTTATACGTTATACGTTATACGTTATACGTTATACGTTATACGTTATACGTTATACGTTATACTTTATACGTTATACGTTATACGTTATACGTTATACGTTATACGTTATACGTTATACGTTATACGTTATACGTTATACGTTATACGTTATACGTTATACGTTATGCGTTATACGTTATACGTAATATGTGATACGTTATGCGTTATACGTTATACATTATACGTTATACGTTATACATTATACGTTATACGATATACGTTATACGTTATACATTAGACGTTATAGGTTATACATAATACATTATACGTTACACGTTATACGTTATACGTTATACGTTATACTTTATACGTTATACGTTATACGTTATACGTTATACGTTATACGTTATACGTTATACGTTATACGTTATACGTTATACGTTATACGTTATACGTTATACGTTATACGTTATACGTTATACGTTCTACGTTATACGTTCTACGTTATACGTTCTACGTTATACGTTATACGTTATACGTTATACGTTGTACGTTATACGTTATACGATATACGTTATACGTTATACGTTATACGTTATACGTTATACGTTATACGTTATACGTTATACGTTATACGTTATACGTTATACGTTATACGTTATACGTTATACGTTATACGGTATACGTTATACGTTATACGTTATACGTTATACGTTATACGTTATACGTTATACGTTATACGTTATACGTTATACGTTATACGTTATACGTTATACGTTATACGTTATACGTTATACGTTATACGTTATACGTTATACGTTATACGTTAGACGTTACACGTTACACGTTATACGTTATACGTTATACGTTATACGTTATACGTTATACGTTATACGTTATACGGTATACGTTATGCGTTATACGCTATACGTTATGCGTTATAGGATATACGTTATGCGTTATAGGATATACGTTACACGTTATACGTTGTACGTTACACGTTATACGTTATACGTTATACGTTATACGTTATACGTTATACGTCATACGTTATACGTTATACGTTATACGTTATACGTTATACGTTATACGTTGTACGTTATACGTTATACGTTATACGTTATACGTTATACGTTATACGTTATACGTTATACGTTATGCGTTATACGTTATACGTAATATGTAATACGTTATGCGTTATACGTTATACATTATACGTTATGCGTTATACATTATACGTTTTACGTTATACGTTATACGTTATACGTTATACGATATACGTTATACGTTATACGTTATACGTTATACGTTATACGTTATACGTTATACGTTATACGATATACGTTATACGTTATACTTTATGCGTTATAGGATACACGTTGTACGTTATACGTTGTACGTTATACGTTATACGTTATACGTTATACGTTATACGTTATACGTTATACGTTATACGTTATACGTTATACGTTATACGTTATACGTTATACGTTATACGTTATACGTTATACGTTATACGTTATACGTTATACGTTATACGTTATACGTTATACGTTATACGTAATATGTAATACGTTATGCGTTATACGTTATACATTATACGTTATACGATATACGTTATACGTTATACATTAGACGTTATAGGTTATACATAATACATTATACGTTACACGTTATACGTTATACGTTATACGTTATACGTTATACGTTATACGTCATACGTTATACGCTACACGTTATACGTAATATGTAATACGTCATACGTTTTACGTTATTCGTTATACGTTCTTCGTTACACGTTCTACGTTATACGTAATGCGTTATACGTTATACGTTATACGTTATACGTTATACGTTATACGTTATACGTTATACGTTATACGTTATACGTTATACGTTATACGTTATACGTTATAAGTTATAGGTTATACGTTATACGTTATACGTTATACGTTATACGTTATACGTTATACGTTATGCGTTATAGGATATACGTTATGCGTTATAGGATATACGTTATACGTTATACGTTGTACGTTACACGTTATACGTTATACGTTATACGTTATACGTTATACGTTATACGTTATACGTTATACGTTATACGTTATACGTTATACGTTATACGTTATACGTTATACGTTATACGTTATACGTTATACGTTATACGTTAT
Source organism: Ptiloglossa arizonensis (assembly GCF_051014685.1). Lineage (NCBI taxonomy): Eukaryota > Metazoa > Arthropoda > Insecta > Hymenoptera > Colletidae > Ptiloglossa > Ptiloglossa arizonensis. Next base: position 274,650 of record NW_027478910.1, on the reverse strand, counting down.
ACGTTATACGTTATACGTTATACGTTATACGTTATACGTGATACGTTATACGTTACACGTTATACGTTACACGTTATACGTTACACGTTATACGTTACACGTTATACGTTATACGTTATACGTTATACGTTATACGTTATACGTTATACGTTATACGTTATACGTTATACGTTATACGTTATACGTTATACGTTATACGTTATACGTTATACGTTATACGTTATACGTTATACGTTAGACGTTACACGTTACACGTTATACGTTATACGTTATACGTTATACGTTATACGTTATACGTTATACGTTATACGTTATACGGTATACGTTATGCGTTATACGCTATACGTTATGCGTTATAGGATATACGTTATGCGTTATAGGATATACGTTATACGTTATACGTTGTACGTACACGTTATACGTTATACGTTACACGTTATACGTTTTACGTTATACGTTATACGTTATACGTTATACGTTATACGTTATACGTTATACGTTATACGTTATACGTTATACGGTATACGTTATACGTTATACGTTATACGTTATACGTTATACGTTATACGTTATACGTTATACGTTATACGTTATGCGTTATACGTTATACGTAATATGTAATACGTTATGCGTTATACGTTATACATTATACGTTATGCGTTATACATTATACGTTATACGTTATACGTTATACGTTATACGTTATACGATATACGTTATACGTTATACGTTATACGTTATACGTTATACGTTATACGTTATACGTTATACGTTATACGTTATACGTTATACGTAATATGTAATACGTTATGCGTTATACGTTATACATTATACGTTACACGTTATACGTTATACGTTATACGTTATACGTTATACGTTATACGTCATACGTTATACGCTACACGTTATACGTAATATGTAATACGTCATACGTTTTACGTTATTCGTTATACGTTATACATTATACGTTATACGTTATAGGTTATACGTTATACGTTATACGTTATACGTTATACGTTATACGTTATACGTTATGCGTTATAGGATATACGTTATGCGTTATAGGATATACGTTATACGTTATACGTTGTACGTTACACGTTATACGTTATACGTTATACGTTATACGTTATACGTTATACGTTATACGTTATACGTTATACGTTATACGTTATACGTTATACGTAATACGTTATACGTTATACGTTATACGTTATACGTTATACGTTATACGTTATACGTTATACGTTATACATTATACGTTATACGTTATACGTTATAGGTTATACGTTATACGTTATACTTTATACGTTATACGTTATACGTTATACGTTATACGTTATACGTTATACGTTATACGATATACGATATACGTTATACGTAATATGTAATACGTCATACGTTTTACGTTATACGTTATACGTTATACGTTATACGTTATACGTTATACGTTATGCGTTATACGTTATACGTGATATGTGATACGTTATGTGTTATACGTTATACATTATACGTTATACGTTATACGTTATACGTTATACGTTATACGTTATACGTTATACGGTATACGTTATGTGTTATACGCTATACGTTATGCGTTATAGGATATACGTTATGCGTTATACATTATACGTTATACGTTATACGTTATACGTTATACGTTATACGATATACGTTATACGTTATACGTTATACGTTATACGTTATACGTTATACGTTATACGTTATACGATATACGTTATACGTAATATGTAATACGTTATGCGTTATACGTTATACATTATACGTTATACGATATACGTTATACGTTATACATTAGACGTTATAGGTTATACATAATACATTATACGTTACACGTTATACGTTATACGTTATACGTTATACTTTATACGTTATACGTTATACGTTATACGTTATACGTTATACGTTATACGTTATACGTTATACGTTATACGTTATACGTTATACGTTATACGTTATACGTTATACGTTATACGTTATACGTTCTACGTTATACGTTCTACGTTATACGTTATACGTTATACGTTATACGTAATATGTAATACGTTATGCATTATACGTTATACATTATACGTTATACGATATACGTTATACGTTATACATTAGACGCTATAGGTTATACATAATACATTATACGTTACACGTTATACGTTATACGTTATACGTTATACGTTATACGTTATACGTTATACGTTATACGTTATGCGTTATAGGATATACGTTATGCGTTATAGGATATACGTTATACGTTATACGTTGTACGTTACACGTTATACGTTATACGTTATACGTTATACGTTATACGTTATACGTTATACGTTATACGTTATACGTTATACGTTATACGTTATACGTAATACGTTATACGTTATACGTTATACGTTATACGTTATACGTTATACGTTATACGATATACGTAATACGTTATACATTAGACGTTATAGGTTATACATAATACATTATACGTTACACGTTATACGTTATACGTTATACGTTATACGTTATACGTTATACGTTATACGTCATACGTTATACGCTACACGTTATACGTAATATGTAATACGTCATACGTTTTACGTTATACGTTATACGTTATACGTTATACGTTATACGTTATACGTTATGCGTTATACGTTATACGTGATATGTGATACGTTATGTGTTATACGTTATACATTATACGTTATACGTTATACGTTATACGTTATACGTTATACGTTATACGTTATACGGTATACGTTATGTGTTATACGCTATACGTTATGCGTTATAGGATATACGTTATGCGTTATAGGATATACGTTATACGTTATACGTTGTACGTTACACGTTATACGTTATACGTTATACGTTATACGTTATACGTTATACGTTATACGTTATACGTTATACGTTATACGTTATACGTTATACGTTATACTTTATACGTTATACGTTATACGTTATACGTTATACGTTATACGTTATACGTTATACGTTATACGTTATACGTTATACGTTATACGTTATGCGTTATACGTTATACGTAATATGTGATACGTTATGCGTTATACGTTATACATTATACGTTATACGTTATACATTATACGTTATACGATATACGTTATACGTTATACATTAGACGTTATAGGTTATACATAATACATTATACGTTACACGTTATACGTTATACGTTATACGTTATACTTTATACGTTATACGTTATACGTTATACGTTATACGTTATACGTTATACGTTATACGTTATACGTTATACGTTATACGTTATACGTTATACGTTATACGTTATACGTTATACGTTATACGTTCTACGTTATACGTTCTACGTTATACGTTATACGTTATACGTTATACGTAATATGTAATACGTTATGCATTATACGTTATACATTATACGTTATACGATATACGTTATACGTTATACATTAGACGCTATAGGTTATACATAATACATTATACGTTACACGTTATACGTTATACGTTATACGTTATACGTTATACGTTATACGTTATACGTCATACGTTATACGCTACACGTTATACGTTATACGTTATACGTAATATGTAATACGTTATGCGTTATACGTTATACATTATACGTTATACGATATACGTTATACGTTATACATTAGACGTTATAGGTTATACATAATACATTATACGTTACACGTTATACGTTATACGTTATACGTTATACGTTATACGTTATACGTCATACGTTATACGCTACACGTTATACGTTATACGTTATACGTTATACGTTATACGTAATATGTAATACGTTATGCGTTATACGTTATACATTATACGTTATGCGTTATACATTATACGTTATACGTTATACGTTATACGTTATACGTTATACGATATACGTTATACGTTATACGTTATACGTTATACGTTATACGTTATACGTTATACGTTATACGATATACGTTATACGTAATATGTAATACGTTATGCGTTATACGTTATACATTATACGTTATACGATATACGTTATACGTTATACATTAGACGTTATAGGTTATACATAATACATTATACGTTACACGTTATACGTTATACGTTATACGTTATACGTTATACGTTATACGTTATACGTCATACGTTATACGCTACACGTTATACGTAATATGTAATACGTCATACGTTTTACGTTATACGTTATACGTTATACGTTATACGTTATACGTTATACGTTATGCGTTATACGTTATACGTAATATGTGATACGTTATACGTTATACGTTATACGTTATACGTTATACGTTATACGTAATATGTAATACGTTATGCGTTATACGTTATACATTATACGTTATACGATATACGTTATACGTTATACATTAGACGTTATAGGTTATACATAATACATTATACGTTACACGTTATACGTTATACGTTATACGTTATACGTTATACGTTATACGTTATACGTCATACGTTATACGCTACACGTTATACGTAATATGTAATATGTCATACGTTTTACGTTATACGTTATACGTTATACGTTATACGTTATACGTTATACGTTATGCGTTATACGTTATACGTTATACGTTATACGTTATACGTTATACGTTATACGTTATACGTTATACGATATACGTTATACGTAATATGTAATACGTTATGCGTTATACGTTATACATTATACGTTATACGATATACGTTATACGTTATACATTAGACGTTATAGGTTATACATAATACATTATACGTTACACGTTATACGTTATACGTTATACGTTATACGTTATACGTTATACGTTATACGTCATACGTTATACGCTACACGTTATACGTAATATGTAATACGTCATACGTTTTACGTTATACGTTATACGTTATACGTTATACGTTATACGTTATACGTTATGCGTTATACGTTATACGTAATATGTGATACGTTATGTGTTATACGTTATACATTATACGTTATACGTTATACGTTATACGTTATACGTTATACGTTATACGTTATGCGGTATACGTTATGCGTTATACGCTATACGTTATGCGTTATAGGATATACGTTATGCGTTATAGGATATACGTTAGACGTTATACGTTGTACGTTACACGTTATACGTTATACGTTATACGTTATACGTTATACGTTATACGTTATACGTTATACGTTATACGTTATACGTTATACGTTATACTTTATACGTTATACGTTATACGTTATACGTTATACGTTATACGTTATACGTTATACGTTATACGTTATACGTTATACGTTATACGTTATGCGTTATACGTTATACGTAATATGTGATACGTTATGCGTTATACGTTATACATTATACGTTATACGTTATACATTATACGTTATACGATATACGTTATACGTTATACATTAGACGTTATAGGTTATACATAATACATTATACGTTACACGTTATACGTTATACGTTATACGTTATACTTTATACGTTATACGTTATACGTTATACGTTATACGTTATACGTTATACGTTATACGTTATACGTTATACGTTATACGTTATACGTTATACGTTATACGTTATACGTTATACGTTCTACGTTATACGTTCTACGTTATACGTTATACGTTATACGTTATACGTTGTACGTTATACGTTATACGATATACGTTATACGTTATACGTTATACGTTATACGTTATACGTTATACGTTATACGTTATACGTTATACGTTATACGTTATACGTTATACGTTATACGTTATACGTTATACGTTATACGTTATACGTTATACGTTATACGTTATACGTTATACGTTATACGTTATACGTTATACGTTATACGTTATACTTTATACGTTATACGTTATACGTTATACGTTATACGTTATACGTTATACGTTATACGTTATACGTTATACGTTATACGTTATACGTTATACGTTATGCGTTATACGTTATACGTAATATGTGATACGTTATGCGTTATACGTTATACATTATACGTTATACGTTATACATTATACGTTATACGATATACGTTATACGTTATACATTAGACGTTATAGGTTATACATAATACATTATACGTTACACGTTATACGTTATACGTTATACGTTATACTTTATACGTTATACGTTATACGTTATACGTTATACGTTATACGTTATACGTTATACGTTATACGTTATACGTTATACGTTATACGTTATACGTTATACGTTATACGTTATACGTTCTACGTTATACGTTCTACGTTATACGTTATACGTTATACGTTATACGTTGTACGTTGTACGTTATACGTTATACGATATACGTTATACGTTATACGTTATACGTTATACGTTATACGTTATACGTTATACATTATACGTTATGCGTTATACATTATACGTTATACGTTATACGTTATACGTTATACGTTATACGATATACGTTATACGTTATACGTTATACGTTATACGTTATACGTTATACGTTATACGTTATACGATATACGTTATACGTTATACGTTATGCGTTATAGGATATACGTTGTACGTTATACGTTGTACGATATACGTTATACGTTATACGTTATGCGTTATAGGATATACGTTGTACGTTATACGTTGTACGTTATACGTTATACGTTATACGTTATACGTTATACGTTATACGTTATACGTTATACGTTATACGTTATACGTTATACGTTATACGTTATACGTTATACGTTATACGTTATACGTAATATGTAATACGTTATGCGTTATACGTTATACATTATACGTTATACGATATACGTTATACGTTATACATTAGACGTTATACGTTATACATAATACATTATACGTTACACGTTATACGTTATACGTTATACGTTATACGTTATACGTTATACGTCATACGTTATACGCTACACGTTATACGTAATATGTAATACGTCATACGTTTTACGTTATTCGTTATACGTTCTTCGTTACACGTTCTACGTTATACGTAATGCGTTATACGTTATACGTTATACGTTATACGTTATACGTTATACGTTATACGTTATACGTTATACGTTATACGTTATACGTTATACGTTATACGTTATACGTTATACGTTATACGTAATATGTAATACGTTATGCGTTATACGTTATACATTATACGTTATACGATATACGTTATACGTTATACATTAGACGTTATACGTTATACATAATACATTATACGTTACACGTTATACGTTATACGTTATACGTTATACGTTATACGTTATACGTTATACGTTATACGTTATACGTTATACGTTATACATTATACGTTATACGTTATACGTTATACGTTATACGTTATACGTTATACGTTATACTTTATACGTTATACGTTATACGTTATACGTTATACGTTATACGTTATACGTTATACGTTATACGTTATACGTTATACGTTATACGTTATACGTTATGCGTTATACGTTATACGTAATATGTGATACGTTATGCGTTATACGTTATACATTATACGTTATACGTTATACATTATACGTTATACGATATACGTTATACGTTATACATTAGACGTTATAGGTTATACATAATACATTATACGTTACACGTTATACGTTATACGTTATACGTTATACTTTATACGTTATACGTTATACGTTATACGTTATACGTTATACGTTATACGTTATACGTTATACGTTATACGTTATACGTTATACGTTATACGTTATACGTTATACGTTATACGTTCTACGTTATACGTTCTACGTTATACGTTATACGTTATACGTTATACGTTGTACGTTGTACGTTATACGTTATACGATATACGTTATACGTTATACGTTATACGTTATACGTTATACGTTATACGTTATACGTTATACGTTATACGTTATACGTTATACGTTATACGTTATACGTTATACGTTATACGTTATACGTTATACGTTATACGTTATACGTTATACGTTATACGTAATATGTAATACGTTATGCGTTATACGTTATACATTATACGTTATACGATATACGTTATACGTTATACATTAGACGTTATAGGTTATACATAATACATTATACGTTACACGTTATACGTTATACGTTATACGTTATACGTTATACGTTATACGTCATACGTTATACGCTACACGTTATACGTTATACGTTATACGTAATATGTAATACGTTATGCGTTATACGTTATACATTATACGTTATACGATATACGTTATACGTTATACATTAGACGTTATAGGTTATACATAATACATTATACGTTACACGTTATACGTTATACGTTATACGTTATACGTTATACGTTATACGTCATACGTTATACGCTACACGTTATACGTTATACGTTATACGTTATACGTTATACGTAATATGTAATACGTTATGCGTTATACGTTATACATTATACGTTATGCGTTATACATTATACGTTATACGTTATACGTTATACGTTATACGTTATACGATATACGTTATACGTTATACGTTATACGTTATACGTTATACGTTATACGTTATACGTTATACGTTATACGATATACGTTATACGTTATACGTTATGCGTTATAGGATATACGTTGTACGTTATACGTTGTACGTTATACGTTATACGTTATACGTTATACGTTATACGTTATACGTTATACGTTATACGTTATACGTTATACGTTATACGTTATACGTTATACGTAATATGTAATACGTTATGCGTTATACGTTATACATTATACGTAATACGATATACGTTATACGTTATACATTAGACGTTATAGGTTATACATAATACATTATACGGTACACGTTATACGTTATACGTTATACGTTATACGTTATACGTTATACGTCATACGTTATACGCTACACGTTATACGTAATATGTAATACGTCATACGTTTTACGTTATTCGTTATACGTTCTTCGTTACACGTTCTACGTTATACGTAATGCGTTATACGTTATACGTTATACGTTATACGTTATACGTTATACGTTATACGTAATATGTAATACGTTATGCGTTATACGTTATACATTATACGTTATGCGTTATACATTATACGTTATATGTTATACGTTATACGTTATACGTTATACGATATACGTTATACGTTATACGTTATACGTTATACGTTATACGTTATACGTTATACGTTATACGTTATACGATATACGTTATACGTTATACGTTATGCGTTATAGGATATACGTTGTACGTTATACGTTGTACGTTATACGTTATACGTTATACGTTATACGTTATACGTTATACGTTATACGTTATACGTTATACGTTATACGTTATACGTTATACGTTATACGTTATACGTTATACGTTATACGTAATATGTAATACGTTATGCGTTATACGTTATACATTATACGTTATACGATATACGTTATACGTTATACATTAGACGTTATACGTTATACATAATACATTATACGTTACACGTTATACGTTATACGTTATACGTTATACGTTATACGTTATACGTCATACGTTATACGCTACACGTTATACGTAATATGTAATACGTCATACGTTTTACGTTATTCGTTATACGTTCTTCGTTACACGTTCTACGTTATACGTAATGCGTTATACGTTATACGTTATACGTTATACGTTATACGTTATACGTTATACGTTATACGTTATACGTTATACGTTATACGTTATACGTTATACGTTATACGTTATACGTTATACGTTATAGGTTATACGTTATACGTTATACGTTATACGTTATACGTTATACGTTATTCGTTGTACGTTACACGTTATACGTTATACGTTATACGTTATACGTTATACGTTATACGTTATACGTTCTACGTTATACGTTATACGTTATACGTTCTACGTTATACGTTATACGTTATACGTTATACGTTGTACGTTATACGTTATACGATATACGTTATACGTTATACGTTATACGTTATACGTTATACGTTATACGTTATACGTTATACGTTATACGTTATACGTTATACGTTATACGTTATACGTTATACGTTATACGTTATACGTTATACGTTATACGTTATACGTTATACGTTATACGTTATACGTTATACGTTATACGTTATACGTTATACGTTATACGTTATACGTCATACGTTATACGCTACACGTTATACGTTATACGTTATACGTAATATGTAATACGTTATGCGTTATACGTTATACATTATACGTTATACGATATACGTTATACGTTATACATTAGACGTTAAAGGTTATACATAATACATTATACGTTACACGTTATACGTTATACGTTATACGTTATACGTTATACGTTATACGTCATACGTTATACGCTACACGTTATACGTTATACGTTATACGTTATACGTTATACGTAATATGTAATACGTTATGCCTTATACGTTATACATTATACGTTATGCGTTATACATTATACGTTATACGTTATACGTTATACGTTATACGTTATACGATATACGTTATACGTTATACGTTATACGTTATACGTTATACGTTATACGTTATACGTTTTACGTTATTCGTTATACGTTCTTCGTTACACGTTCTACGTTATACGTAATGCGTTATACGTTATACGTTATACGTTATACGTTATACGTTATACGTTATACGTTATACGTTATACGTTATACGTTATACGTTATACGTTATACGTTATACGTTATACGTTATACGTTATAGGTTATACGTTATACGTTATACGTTATACGTTATACGTTATACGTTATTCGTTGTACGTTACACGTTATACGTTATACGTTATACGTTATACGTTATACGTTATACGTTATACGATATACGTTATACGTTATACGTTATACGTTATACGTTATACGTTATACGTTATACGTTATACGATATACGTTATACGTTATACGTTATGCGTTATAGGATATACGTTGTACGTTATACGTTGTACGTTATACGTTATACGTTATACGTTATACGTTATACGTTATACGTTATACGTTATACGTTATACGTTATACGTTATACGTTATACGTTATACGTTATACGTTATACGTTATACGTTATACGTTATACGTTATACGTTATACGTTATACGTTATACGTTATACGTTATACGTTCTACGTTATACGTTATACGTTATACGTTCTACGTTATACGTTATACGTTATACGTTATACGTTGTACGTTATACGTTATACGATATACGTTATACGTTATACGTTATACGTTATACGTTATACGTTATACGTTATACGTTATACGTTATACGTTATACGTTATACGTTATACGTTATACGTTATACGTTATACGTTATACGTTATACGTTATACGTTATACGTTATACGTTATACGTTATACGTTATACGTCATACGTTATACGCTACACGTTATACGTTATACGTTATACGTAATATGTAATACGTTATGCGTTATACGTTATACATTATACGTTATACGATATACGTTATACGTTATACATTAGACGTTAAAGGTTATACATAATACATTATACGTTACACGTTATACGTTATACGTTATACGTTATACGTTATACGTTATACGTCATACGTTATACGCTACACGTTATACGTTATACGTTATACGTTATACGTTATACGTAATATGTAATACGTTATGCCTTATACGTTATACATTATACGTTATGCGTTATACATTATACGTTATACGTTATACGTTATACGTTATACGTTATACGATATACGTTATACGTTATACGTTATACGTTATACGTTATACGTTATACGTTATACGTTATACGATATACGTTATACGTTATACGTTATGCGTTATAGGATATACGTTGTACGTTATACGTTGTACGATATACGTTATACGTTATACGTTATGCGTTATAGGATATACGTTGTACGTTATACGTTGTACGTTATACGTTATACGTTATACGTTATACGTTATACGTTATACGTTATACGTTATACGTTATACGTTATACGTTATACGTTATACGTTATACGTTATACGTTATACGTTATACGTAATATGTAATACGTTATGCGTTATACGTTATACATTATACGTTATACGATATACGTTATACGTTATACATTAGACGTTATACGTTATACATAATACATTATACGTTACACGTTATACGTTATACGTTATACGTTATACGTTATACGTTATACGTCATACGTTATACGCTACACGTTATACGTAATATGTAATACGTCATACGTTTTACGTTATTCGTTATACGTTCTTCGTTACACGTTCTACGTTATACGTAATGCGTTATACGTTATACGTTATACGTTATACGTTATACGTTATACGTTATACGTTATACGTTATACGTTATACGTTATACGTTATACGTTATACGTTATACGTTATACGTTATAGGTTATACGATATACGTTATACGTTATACGTTATACGTTATACGTTATACGTTATACGTTATTCGTTGTACGTTACACGTTATACGTTATACGTTATACGTTATACGTTATACGTTATACGTTATACGTTATACGTTATACGTTATACGTTATACGTTATACGTTATACTTACGTTATACGTTATACGTTATACGTTATACGTTATACGTTATACGTTTATACGGTTATACGTTATACGTTATATCGTTATACGTTATACGTTATACGTTATACGTTATACGTTATACGTTATACGTTATACGTTATACGTTATGCGTTATACGTTATACGTAATATGTAATACGTTATGCGTTATACGTTATACATTATACGTTATGCGTTATACATTATACGTTATACGTTATACGTTATACGTTATACGTTATACGATATACGTTATACGTTATACGTTATACGTTATACGTTATACGTTATACGTTATACGTTATACGATATACGTTATACGTTATACGTTATGCGTTATAGGATATACGTTGTACGTTATACGTTGTACGTTATACGTTATACGTTATACGTTATACGTTATACGTTATACGTTATACGTTATACGTTATACGTTATACGTTATACGTTATACGTTATACGTTATACGTTATAACGTTATACGTTATACGTTTATACGTTATACTATACGTTATACGTTATACGTTATACGTTATACGTTATACGTTATACGTTATACGTTCTACGTTATACGTTATACGTTATACGTTATACGTTATACGTTATACGTTATACGTTATACGTTATACGATATACGTTATACGTTATACGTTATACGTTATACGTTATACGTTATACGTTATACGTTATACGTTATACGTTATACGTTATACGTTATACGTTATACGTTATACGTTATACGTTATACGTTATACGTTATACGTTATACGTTATACGTTATACGTTATACGTTATACGTTATACGTTATACGTTATACGTTATACGTAATATGTAATACGTTATGCGTTATACGTTATACATTATACGTTATACGATATACGTTATACGTTATACATTAGACGTTATAGGTTATACATAATACATTATACGTTACACGTTATACGTTATACGTTATACGTTATACGTTATACGTTATACGTCATACGTTATACGCTACACGTTATACGTTATACGTTATACGTAATATGTAATACGTTATGCGTTATACGTTATACATTATACGTTATACGATATACGTTATACGTTATACATTAGACGTTATAGGTTATACATAATACATTATACGTTACACGTTATACGTTATACGTTATACGTTATACGTTATACGTTATACGTCATACGTTATACGCTACACGTTATACGTTATACGTTATACGTTATACGTTATACGTAATATGTAATACGTTATGCGTTATACGTTATACATTATACGTTATGCGTTATACATTATACGTTATACGTTATACGTTATACGTTATACGTTATACGATATACGTTATACGTTATACGTTATACGTTATACGTTATACGTTATACGTTATACGTTATACGATATACGTTATACGTCATACGTTATGCGTTATAGGATATACGTTGTACGTTATACGTTGTACGTTATACGTTATACGTTATACGTTATACGTTATACGTTATACGTTATACGTTATACGTTATACGTTATACGTTATACGTTATACGTAATATGTAATACGTTATGCGTTATACGTTATACATTATACGTTATACGATATACGTTATACGTTATACATTAGACGTTATAGGTTATACATAATACATTATACGGTACACGTTATACGTTATACGTTATACGTTATACGTTATACGTTATACGTTATACGTCATACGTTATACGCTACACGTTATACGTAATATGTAATACGTCATACGTTTTACGTTATTCGTTATACGTTCTTCGTTACACGTTCTACGTTATACGTAATGCGTTATACGTTATACGTTATACGTTATACGTTATACGTTATACGTTATACTTTATACGTAATATGTAATACGTTATGCGTTATACGTTATACATTATACGTTATGCGTTATACATTATACGTTATATGTTATACGTTATACGTTATACGTTATACGATATACGTTATACGTTATACGTTATACGTTATACGTTATACGTTATACGTTATACGTTATACGATATACGTTATACGTTATACGTTATGCGTTATAGGATATACGTTGTACGTTATACGTTGTACGTTATACGTTATACGTTATACGTTATACGTTATACGTTATACGTTATACGTTATACGTTATACGTTATACGTTATACGTTATACGTTATACGTTATACGTTATACGTTATACGTTATACGTAATATGTAATACGTTATGCGTTATACGTTATACATTATACGTTATACGATATACGTTATACGTTATACATTAGACGTTATACGTTATACATAATACATTATACGTTACACGTTATACGTTATACGTTATACGTTATACGTTATACGTTATACGTTATACGTCATACGTTATACGCTACACGTTATACGTAATATGTAATACGTCATACGTTTTACGTTATTCGTTATACGTTCTTCGTTACACGTTCTACGTTATACGTAATGCGTTATACGTTATACGTTATACGTTATACGTTATACGTTATACGTTATACGTCATACGTTATACGTTATACGTTATACGTTATACGTTATACGTTATACGTTATACGTTATACGTTATACGTTATAGGTTATACGTTATACGTTATACGTTATACGTTATACGTTATACGTTATTCGTTGTACGTTACACGTTATACGTTATACGTTATACGTTATACGTTATACGTTATACGTTATACGTTATACGTTATACGTTATACGTTATACGTTATACGTTATACGTTATACGTTATACGTTATACGTTATACGTTATACGTTATACGTTATACGTTATACGTTTTACGTTATACGTTATACGTTATACGTTATACGTTATACGTTATGCGTTATACGTTATACGTAATATGTAATACGTTATGCGTTATACGTTATACATTATACGTTATGCGTTATACATTATACGTTATACGTTATACGTTATACGTTATACGTTATACGATATACGTTATACGTTATACGTTATACGTTATACGTTATACGTTATACGTTATACGTTATACGTTATACGATATACGTTATACGTTATACGTTATGCGTTATAGGATATACGTTGTACGTTATACGTTGTACGTTATACGTTATACGTTATACGTTATACGTTATACGTTATACGTTATACGTTATACGTTAAACGTTATACGTTATACGTTATACGTTATACGTTATACGTTATACGTTATACGTTATACGTTATACGTTATACGTTATACGTTATACGTTATACGTTATACGTTATACGTTATACGTTATACGTTATACGTTATACGTTATACGTTATACGTAATATGTAATACGTTATGCGTTATACGTTATACATTATACGTTATACGATATACGTTATACGTTATACATTAGACGTTATAGGTTATACATAATACATTATACGTTACACGTTATACGTTATACGTTATACGTTATACGTTATACGTTATACGTTATACGTTATAGGTTATACGTTATACGTTATACGTTATACGTTATACGTTATACGTTATACGTTATACGTTATACGTTATACGTTATACGTTATACATTATACGTTATACGTTATACGTTATACGTTATACGTTATACGTTATACGTTATACGTTATACGTTATACGTTATACGTTATACGTTATACGTTATGCGTTATACGCTATACGTTATGCGTTATAGGATATACGTTATGCGTTATAGGATATACGTTATACGTTGTACGTTACACGTTATACGTTATACGTTATACGTTATACGTTATACGTTATACGTTATACGTTATACGTTATACGTTATACGTTATACGTTATACGTTATACGTTATACGTTATACGTTATACGTTATACGTTATACTTTATACGTTATACGTTATACGTTATACGTTATACGTTATACGTTATACGTTATACGTTATACGTTATACGTTATGCGTTATACGTTATACGTAATATGTAATACGTTATGCGTTATACGTTATACATTATACGTTATACGTTATACATTATACGTTATACGACATACGATATACGTTATACGTTATACATTAGACGTTATAGGTTATACATAATACATTATACGTTACACGTTATACGTTATACGTTATACGTTATACATTAGACGTTATAGGTTATACATAATACATTATACGTTACACGTTATACGTTATACGTTATACGTTATACGTTATACGTTATACGTTATACGTTATACGTTATACGTTATACGTTATACGTTATACGTTATACGTTATACGTTATACGTTATACGTTATACGTTATACGTTATACGTTATACGTTATACGTTATACGTTATACGTTATACGTTATACGTTATACGTTATACGTTATACGTTATACGTTATACGTTATACGTTATACGTTATACGTTATACGTTATACGTTATGCGTTATACGTTATACGTAATATGTAATACGTTATGCGTTATACGTTATACATTATACGTTATGCGTTATACATTATACGTTATACGTTATACGTTATACGTTATACGTTATACGATATACGTTATACGTTATACGTTATACGTTATACGTTATACGTTATACGTTATACGTTATACGTTATACGATATACGTTATACGTTATACGTTATGCGTTATAGGATATACGTTGTACGTTATACGTTGTACGTTATACGTTATACGTTATACGTTATACGTTATACGTTATACGTTATACGTTATACGTTATTCGTTATACGTTATACGTTATACGTTATACGTTATACGTTATACGTTATACGTTATACGTTATACGTTATACGTTATACGTTATACGTTATACGTTATACGTTATACGTTATACGTTATACGTTATACGTTATACGTAATATGTAATACGTTATGCGTTATACGTTATACATTATACGTTATACGATATACGTTATACGTTATACATTAGACGTTATAGGTTATACATAATACATTATACGTTACACGTTATACGTTATACGTTATACGTTATACGTTATACGTTATACGTTATACGTTATAGGTTATACGTTATACGTTATACGTTATACGTTATACGTTATACGTTATACGTTATACGTTATACGTTATACGTTATACGTTATACATTATACGTTATACGTTATACGTTATACGTTATACGTTATACGTTATACGTTATACGTTATACGTTATACGTTATACGTTATACGTTATGCGTTATACGCTATACGTTATGCGTTATAGGATATACGTTATGCGTTATAGGATATACGTTATACGTTATACGTTGTACGTTACACGTTATACGTTATACGTTATACGTTATACGTTATACGTTATACGTTATACGTTATACGTTATACGTTATACGTTATACGTTATACGTTATACGTTATACGTTATACTTTATACGTTATACGTTATACGTTATACGTTATACGTTATACGTTATACGTTATACGTTATACGTTATACGTTATGCGTTATACGTTATACGTAATATGTAATACGTTATGCGTTATACGTTATACATTATACGTTATACGTTATACATTATACGTTATACGACATACGATATACGTTATACGTTATACATTAGACGTTATAGGTTATACATAATACATTATACGTTACACGTTATACGTTATACGTTATACGTTATACGTTATACGTTATACGTTATACGTTATACGTTATACGTTATACGTTATACGTTATACGTTATACGTTATACGTTATACGTAATATGTAATACGTTATGCGTTATACGTTATACATTATACGTTATACGATATACGTTATACGTTATACATTAGACGTTATAGGTTATACATAATACATTATACGTTACACGTTATACTTTATACGTTATACGTTATACGTTATACGTTATACGTTATACGTTATACGTTATACGTTATACGTTATACGTTATGCGTTATACGTTATACGTAATATGTAATACGTTATGCGTTATACGTTATACATTATACGTTATACGTTATACATTATACGTTATACGATATACGTTATACGTTATACATTAGACGTTATAGGTTATACATAATACATTATACGTTACACGTTATACGTTATACGTTATACGTTATACGTTATACGTTATACGTTATACGTTATACGTTATAGGTTATACGTTATACGTTATACGTTATACGTTATACGTTATACGTTATACGTTATACGTTATACGTTATACGTTATACATTATACTTTATACGTTATACGTTATACGTTATACGTTATACGTTATACGTTATACGTTATACGTTATACGTTATACGTTATACGTTATACGGTATACGTTATGCGTTATACGCTATACGTTATGCGTTATAGGATATACGTTATGCGTTATAGGATATACGTTATACGTTATACGTTGTACGTTACACGTTATACGTTATACGTTATACGTTATACGTTATACGTTATACGTTATACGTTATACGTTATACGTTATACGTTATACGTTATACGTTATACGTTATACGTTATACGTTATACGTTATACTTTATACGTTATACGTTATACGTTATACGTTATACGTTATACGTTATACGTTATACGTTATACGTTATACGTTATGCGTTATACGTTATACGTAATATGTAATACGTTATGCGTTATACGTTATACATTATACGTTATACGTTATACATTATACGTTATACGACATACGATATTCGTTATACGTTATACATTAGACGTTATAGGTTATACATAATACATTATACGTTACACGTTATACGTTATACGTTATACGTTATACGTTATACGTTATACGTTATACGTTATACGTTATACGTTATACGTTATACGTTATACGTTATACGTTATACGTAATATGTAATACGTTATGCGTTATACGTTATACATTATACGTTATACGATATACGTTATACGTTATACATTAGACGTTATAGGTTATACATAATACATTATACGTTACACGTTATACGTTATACGTTTTACGTTATACGTTATACGTTATACGTCATACGTTATACGCTACACGTTATACGTAATATGTAATACGTCATACGTTTTACGTTATTCGTTATACGTTCTTCGTTACACGTTCTACGTTACACGTAATGCGTTATACGTTATACGTTATACGTTATACGTTATACGTTATACGTTATACGTTATACGTTATACGTTATACGTTATACGTTATACGTTATACGTTATAGGTTATACGTTATACGTTATACGTTATACGTTATACGTTATACGTTATACGTTATACGTTATACGTTATACGTTATACGTTATACGTTATACGTTATACGTTATACGTTATACGTTATACGTTATACGTTATACGTTATACGTTATACGTTATACGTTATACGTTATACGTTATACGTTATACGTTATACGTTATACGTTATACGTTATACGTTATACGTAATATGTAATACGTTATGCGTTATACGTTATACATTATACGTTATACGATATACGTTATACGTTATACGTCATACGTTATACGCTACACGTTATACGTTATACGTCATACGTTATACGCTACACGTTATACGTTATACGTTATACGTAATATGTAATACGTTATGCGTTATACGTTATACATTATACGTTATACGATATACGTTATACGTTATACATTAGACGTTATAGGTTATACATAATACATTATACGTTACACGTTATACGTTATACGTTATACGTTATACGTTATACGTTATACGTCATACGTTATACGCTACACGTTATACGTTATACGTTATACGTTATACGTTATACGTTATACGTCATACGTTATACGCTACACGTTATACGTAATATGTAATCCGTCATACGTTTTACGTTATTCGTTATACGTTCTTCGTTACACGTTCTACGTTATACGTAATGCGTTATACGTTATACGTTATACGTTATACGTTATACGTTATACGTTATACGTTATACGTTATACGTTATACGTTATACGTTATACGTTATACGTTATACGTTATACGTTATAGGTTATACGTTATACGTTATACGTTATACGTTATACGTTATACGTTATACGTTATACGTTATACGTTATGCGTTATACATTATACGTTATACGTTATACGTTATACGTTATACGTTATACGTTATACGTTATACGTTATACGTTATACGTTATACGTTATACGTTATACGGTATACGTTATGCGTTATACGCTATACGTTATGCGTTATAGGATATACGTTATGCGTTATAGGATATACGTTATACGTTATACGTTGTACGTTACACGTTATACGTTATACGTTATACGTTATACGATATACGTTATACGTTATACGTTATGCGTTATACGTTATACGTTATACGTTATACGTTATACGTTATACGTTATACGTTATACGTTATACGTTATACGTTATACGTTATACGTTATACGTTATACGTTATACGTCATACGTTATACGCTACACGTTATACGTTATACGTTATACGTAATATGTAATACGTTATGCGTTATACGCTATACGTTATACGTTATACGTTATAAGTTATACGTTATACGTTATACGTTAAACGTTATACGTTATACGTAATATGTAATACGTTATGCGTTATACGTTATACATTATACGTTATACGATATACGTTATACGTTATACATTAGACGTTATAGGTTATACATAATACATTATACGTTACACGTTATACGTTATACGTTATACGTTATACGTTATACGTTATACGTCATACGTTATACGCTACACGTTATACGTTATACGTTATACGTTATACGTTATACGTAATATGTAATACGTTATGCGTTATACGTTATACATTATACGTTATGCGTTATACATTATACGTTATACGTTATACGTTATACGTTATACGTTATACGATATACGTTATACGTTATACGTTATACGTTATACGTTATACGTTATACGTTATACGTTATACGTTATACGATATACGTTATACGTTATACGTTAAGCGTTATAGGATATACGTTGTACGTTATATGTTGTACGTTATACGTTATACGTTATACGTTATACGTTATACGTTATACGTTATACGTTATACGTTATACGTTATACGTTATACGTTATACGTTATACGTTATACGTTATACGTTATACGTTATACGTTATACGTTATACGTAATATGTAATACGTTATGCGTTATACGTTATACATTATACGTTATACGATATACGTTATACGTAATATGTAATACGTTATGCGTTATACGTTATACATTATACGTTATGCGTTATACATTATACGTTATACGTTATACGTTATACGTTATACGTTATACGATATACGTTATACGTTATACGTTATACGTTATACGTTATACGTTATACGCTACACGTTATACGTAATATGTAATACGTCATACGTTTTACGTTATTCGTTATACGTTCTTCGTTACACGTTCTACGTTATACGTAATGCGTTATACGTTATACGTTATACGTTATACGTTATACGTTATACGTTATACGTTATACGTTATACGTTATACGTTATACGTTATACGTTATACGTTATACGTTATACGTTATACGTTATACGTTATACGTTATACGTTATACGTTATACGTTATACGTTATAGGTTATACGTTATACGTTATACGTTATACGTTATACGTTATACTTTATTCGTTGTACGTTACACGTTATACGTTATACGTTATAGGTTATACGTTATACGTTATACGTTATACGTTATACGTTATACGTTATACGTTATACGTTATACGTTATACGTTATACGTGATACGTTATACGCTACACGTTATACGTAATATGTAATACGTCATACGTTTTACGTTATTCGTTATACGTTCTTCGTTACACGTTCTACGTTATACGTAATGCGTTATACGTTATACGTTATACGTTATACGTTATACGTTATACGTTATACGTTATACGTTATACGTTATACGTTATACGTTATACGTTATACGTTATACGTTATACGTTATAGGTTATAAGTTATACGTTATACGTTATACGTTATACGTTATACGTTATACGTTATACGTTATACGTTATACGTTATGCGTTATACGTTATACGTTATACGTTATACGTTATACGTTATACGTTATACGTTATACGTTATACGTTATACGTTATACGTTATACGTTATACGTTATACGTTATACGTTATACGGTATACGTTATGCGTTATACGCTATACGTTGTGCGTTATAGGATATACGTTATGCGTTATAGGATATACGTTATACGTTATACGTTGTACGTTACACGTTATACGTTATACGTTATACGTTATACGATATACGTTATACGTTATACGTTATACGTTATACGTTATACGTTATACGTTATACGTTATACGTTATACGTTATACGTTATACGTTATACGTTATACGTTATACGTTATACGTTATACGTTATACGTTATACGTCATACGTTATACGCTACACGTTATACGTTATACATTATACGTAATATGTAATACGTTATGCGTTATACGTTATACATTATACGTTATACGATATACGTTATACGTTATACATTAGACGTTATAGGTTATACATAATACATTATACGTTACACGTTATACGTTATACGTTATACGTTATACGTTATACGTTATACGTCATACGTTATACGCTACACGTTATACGTAATATGTAATACGTCATACGTTTTACGTTATTCGTTATACGTTCTTCGTTACACGTTCTACGTTATACGTAATGCGTTATACGTTATACGTTATACGTTATACGTTATACGTTATACGTTATACGTTATGCGTTATACGTTATACGTTATACGTTATACGTTATACGTTATACGTTATACGTTATACGTTATACGTTATACGTTATACGTTATACGTTATACGTTATACGTTATACGTTATACGGTATACGTTATGCGTTATACGCTATACGTTGTGCGTTATAGGATATACGTTATGCGTTATAGGATATACGTTATACGTTATACGTTGTACGTTACACGTTATACGTTATACGTTATACGTTATACGATATACGTTATACGTTATACGTTATACGTTATACGTTATACGTTATACGTTATACGTTATACGTTATACGTTATACGTTATACGTTATACGATATACGTTATACGTTATACATTAGACGTTATAGGTTATACATAATACATTATACGTTACACGTTATACGTTATACGTTATACGTTATACGTTATACGTTATACGTCATACGTTATACGCTACACGTTATACGTTATACGTTATACGTTATACGTTATACGTAATATGTAATACGTTATGCGTTATACGTTATACATTATACGTTATGCGTTATACATTATACGTTATACGTTATACGTTATACGTTATACGTTATACGATATACGTTATACGTTATACGTTATACGTTATACGTTATACGTTATACGTTATACGTTATACGTTATACGATATACGTTATACGTTATACGTTAAGCGTTATAGGATATACGTTGTACGTTATACGTTGTACGTTATACGTTATACGTTATACGTTATACGTTATACGTTATACGTTATACGTTATTCGTTATACGTTATACGTTATACGTTATACGTTATACGTTATACGTTATACGTTATACGTTATACGTTATACGTTATACGTTATACGTTATACGTTATACGTTATACGTAATATGTAATACGTTATGCGTTATACGTTATACATTATACGTTATACGATATACGTTATACGTTATACATTAGACGTTATAGGTTATACATAATACATTATACGTTACACGTTATACGTTATACGTTATACGTTATACGTTATACGTTATACGTTATACGTTATACGTCATACGTTATACGCTACACGTTATACGTAATATGTAATACGTCATACGTTTTACGTTATTCGTTATACGTTCTTCGTTACACGTTCTACGTTATACGATATACGTTATACGTAATATGTAATACGTTATGCGTTATACGTTATACATTATACGTTATACGATATACGTTATACGTTATACATTAGACGTTATAGGTTATACATAATACATTATACGTTACACGTTATACGTTATACGTTATACGTTATACGTTATACGTTATACGTTATACGTTATATGTTATACGTTATACGTTATACGTTATACGTTATACGTAATATGTAATACGTTATGCGTTATACGTTATACATTATACGTTATACGATATACGTTATACGTTATACATTAGACGTTATAGGTTATACATAATACATTATACGTTACACGTTATACGTTATACGTTATACGTTATACGTTATACGTTATACGTCATACGTTATACGCTACACGTTATACGTTATACGTTATACGTAATATGTAATACGTTATGCGTTATACGTTATACATTATACGTTATACGATATACGTTATACGTTATACATTAGACGTTATAGGTTATACATAATACATTATACGTTACACGTTATACGTTATACGTTATACGTTATACGTTATACGTTATACGTTATACGTTATACGTTATACGTTATACGTTATACGTTATACGTTATACGTTATACGTAATATGTAATACGTTATGCGTTATACGTTATACATTATACGTTATACGATATACGTTATACGTTATACATTAGACGTTATAGGTTATACATAATACATTATACGTTACACGTTATACGTTATACGTTTTACGTTATACGTTATACGTTATACGTCATACGTTATACGCTACACGTTATACGTAATATGTAATACGTCATACGTTTTACGTTATTCGTTATACGTTCTTCGTTACACGTTCTACGTTACACGTAATGCGTTATACGTTATACGTTATACGTTATACGTTATACGTTATACGTTATACGTTATACGTTATACGTTATACGTTATACGTTATACGTTATACGTTATAGGTTATACGTTATACGTTATACGTTATACGTTATACGTTATACGTTATACGTTATACGTTATACGTTATACGTTATACGTTATACGTTATACGTTATACGTTATACGTTATACGTTATACGTTATACGTTATACGTTATACGTTATACGTTATACGTTATACGTTATACGTTATACGTTATACGTTATACGTTATACGTTATACGTTATACGTAATATGTAATACGTTATGCGTTATACGTTATACATTATACGTTATACGATATACGTTATACGTTATACGTCATACGTTATACGCTACACGTTATACGTTATACGTCATACGTTATACGCTACACGTTATACGTTATACGTTATACGTAATATGTAATACGTTATGCGTTATACGTTATACATTATACGTTATACGATATACGTTATACGTTATACATTAGACGTTATAGGTTATACATAATACATTATACGTTACACGTTATACGTTATACGTTATACGTTATACGTTATACGTTATACGTTATACGTCATACGTTATACGCTACACGTTATACGTTATACGTTATACGTTATACGTTATACGTTATACGTCATACGTTATACGCTACACGTTATACGTAATATGTAATACGTCATACGTTTTACGTTATTCGTTATACGTTCTTCGTTACACGTTCTACGTTATACGTAATGCGTTATACGTTATACGTTATACGTTATACGTTATACGTTATACGTTATACGTTATACGTTATACGTTATACGTTATACGTTATACGTTATACGTTATACGTTATAGGTTATACGTTATACGTTATACGTTATACGTTATACGTTATACGTTATACGTTATACGTTATACGTTATGCGTTATACATTATACGTTATACGTTATACGTTATACGTTATACGTTATACGTTATACGTTATACGTTATACGTTATACGTTATACGTTATACGTTATACGGTATACGTTATGCGTTATACGCTATACGTTATGCGTTATAGGATATACGTTATGCGTTATAGGATATACGTTATACGTTATACGTTGTACGTTACACGTTATACGTTATACGTTATACGTTATACGATATACGTTATACGTTATACGTTATGCGTTATACGTTATACGTTATACGTTATACGTTATACGTTATACGTTATACGTTATACGTTATACGTTATACGTTATACGTTATACGTTATACGTTATACGTTATACGTCATACGTTATACGCTACACGTTATACGTTATACGTTATACGTAATATGTAATACGTTATGCGTTATACGTTATACATTATACGTTATACGATATACGTTATACGTTATACATTAGACGTTATAGGTTATACATAATACATTATACGTTACACGTTATACGTTATACGTTATACGTTATACGTTATACGTCATACGTCATACGTTATACGCTACACGTTATACGTTATACGTTATACGTTATACGCTATACGTTATACGTTATACGTTATACGTTATACATTATACGTTATGCGTTATACATTATACGTTATACGTTATACGTTATACGTTATACGTTATACGATATACGTTATACGTTATACGTTATACGTTATACGTTATACGTTATACGTTATACGTTATACGATATACGTTATACGTTATACGTTAAGCGTTATAGGATATACGTTGTACGTTATACGTTGTACGTTATACGTTATACGTTATACGTTATACGTTATACGTTATACGTTATACGTTATACGTTATACGTTATACGTTATACGTTATACGTTATACGTTATACGTTATACGCTATACGTTATACGTTATACGTTATAAGTTATACGTTATACGTTATACGTTATACGTTATACGTTATACGTAATATGTAATACGTTATGCGTTATACGTTATACATTATACGTTATACGATATACGTTATACGTTATACATTAGACGTTATAGGTTATACATAATACATTATACGTTACACGTTATACGTTATACGTTATACGTTATACGTTATACGTTATACGTTATACGTCATACGTTATACGCTACACGTTATACGTAATATGTAATACGTCATACGTTTTACGTTATTCGTTAAACGTTCTTCGTTACACGTTCTACGTTATACGTAATGCGTTATACGTTATACGTTATACGTTATACGTTATACGTTATACGTTATACGTTATACGTTATACGTTATACGTTATACGTTATACGTTATACGTTATACGTTATACGTTATACGTTATACGTTATACGTTATACGTTATAGGTTATACGTTATACGTTATACGTTATACGTTATGCGTTATACGTTATTCGTTGTACGTTACACGTTATACGTTATACGTTATAGGTTATACGTTATACGTTATACGTTATACGTTATACGTTATACGTTATACGTTATACGTTATACGTCATACGTTATACGCTACACGTTGTACGTAATATGTAATACGTCATACGTTTTACGTTATTCGTTATACGTTCTTCGTTACACGTTCTACGTTATACGTAATGCGTTATACGTTATACGTTATACGTTATACGTTATACGTTATACGTTATACGTTGTACGTTATACGTTATACGTTATACGTTATACGTTATACGTTATACGTTATAGGTTATACGTTATACGTTATACGTTATACGTTATACGTTATACGTTATACGTTATACGTTATACGTTATACGTTATGCGTTATACATTATACGTTATACGTTATACGTTATACGTTATACGTTATACGTTATACGTTATACGTTATACGTTATACGTTATACGTTATACGTTATACGTTATACGTTATACGGTATACGTTATGCGTTATACGCTATACGTTGTGCGTTATAGGATATACGTTATGCGTTATAGGATATACGTTATACGTTATACGTTGTACGTTACACGTTATACGTTATACGTTATACGTTATACGATATACGTTATACGTTATACGTTATACGTTATACGTTATACGTTATACGTTATACGTTATACGTTATACGTTATACGTTATACGTTATACGTTATACGTTATACGTTATACGTTATACGTTATACGTTATACGTTATACGTCATACGTTATACGCTACACGTTATACGTTATACATTATACGTAATATGTAATACGTTATGCGTTATACGTTATACATTATACGTTATACGATATACGTTATACGTTATACATTAGACGTTATAGGTTATACATAATACATTATACGTTACACGTTATACGTTATACGTTATACGTTATACGTTATACGTTATACGTCATACGTTATACGCTACACGTTATACGTTATACGTTATACGTTATACTTTATACGTAATATGTAATACGTTATGCGTTATACGTTATACATTATACGTTATGCGTTATACATTATACGTTATACGTTATACGTTATACGTTATACGTTATACGATATACGTTATACGTTATACGTTATACGTTATACGTTATACGTTATACGTTATACGTTATACGTTATACGATATACGTTATACGTTATACGTTAAGCGTTATAGGATATACGTTGTACGTTATATGTTGTACGTTATACGTTATACGTTATACGTTACACGTTATACGTTATACGTTATACGTTATACGTTATACGTTATACGTTATACGTTATACGTTATACGTTATACGTTATACGTTATACGTTATACGTTATACGTTATACGTTATACGTAATATGTAATACGTTATGCGTTATACGTTATACATTATACGTTATACGATATACGTTATACGTAATATGTAATACGTTATGCGTTATACGTTATACATTATACGTTATGCGTTATACATTATACGTTATACGTTATACGTTATACGTTATACGTTATACGATATACGTTATACGTTATACGTTATACGTTATACGTTATACGTTATACGCTACACGTTATACGTAATATGTAATACGTCATACGTTTTACGTTATTCGTTATACGTTCTTCGTTACACGTTCTACGTTATACGTAATGCGTTATACGTTATACGTTATACGTTATACGTTATACGTTATACGTTATACGTTATACGTTATACGTTATACGTTATACGTTATACGTTATACGTTATACGTTATACGTTATACGTTATACGTTATACGTTATACGTTATACGTTATACGTTATACGTTATAGGTTATACGTTATACGTTATACGTTATACGTTATACGTTATACTTTATTCGTTGTACGTTACACGTTATACGTTATACGTTATAGGTTATACGTTATACGTTATACGTTATACGTTATACGTTATACGTTATACGTTATACGTTATACGTGATACGTTATACGCTACACGTTATACGTAATATGTAATACGTCATACGTTTTACGTTATTCGTTATACGTTCTTCGTTACACGTTCTACGTTATACGTAATGCGTTATACGTTATACGTTATACGTTATACGTTATACGTTATACGTTATACGTTATACGTTATACGTTATACGTTATACGTTATACGTTATACGTTATACGTTATACGTTATAGGTTATAAGTTATACGTTATACGTTATACGTTATACGTTATACGTTATACGTTATACGTTATACGTTATACGTTATGCGTTATACGTTATACGTTATACGTTATACGTTATACGTTATACGTTATACGTTATACGTTATACGTTATACGTTATACGTTATACGTTATACGTTATACGTTATACGTTATACGGTATACGTTATGCGTTATACGCTATACGTTGTGCGTTATAGGATATACGTTATGCGTTATAGGATATACGTTATACGTTATACGTTGTACGTTACACGTTATACGTTATACGTTATACGTTATACGATATACGTTATACGTTATACGTTATACGTTATACGTTATACGTTATACGTTATACGTTATACGTTATACGTTATACGTTATACGTTATACGTTATACGTTATACGTTATACGTTATACGTTATACGTTATACGTCATACGTTATACGCTACACGTTATACGTTATACATTATACGTAATATGTAATACGTTATGCGTTATACGTTATACATTATACGTTATACGATATACGTTATACGTTATACATTAGACGTTATAGGTTATACATAATACATTATACGTTACACGTTATACGTTATACGTTATACGTTATACGTTATACGTTATACGTCATACGTTATACGCTACACGTTATACGTAATATGTAATACGTCATACGTTTTACGTTATTCGTTATACGTTCTTCGTTACACGTTCTACGTTATACGTAATGCGTTATACGTTATACGTTATACGTTATACGTTATACGTTATACGTTATACGTTATACGTTATACGTTATACGTTATACGTTATACGTTATACGTTATACGTTATACGTTATACGTTATACGTTATAGGTTATAAGTTATACGTTATACGTTATACGTTATACGTTATACGTTATACGTTATACGTTATACGTTATACGTTATGCGTTATACGTTATACGTTATACGTTATACGTTATACGTTATACGTTTTACGTTATACGTTATACGTTATACGTTATACGTTATACGTTATACGTTATACGTTATACGTTATACGGTATACGTTATGCGTTATACGTTATACGTTATACGTTATACGTTATACGATATACGTTATACGTTATACGTTAAGCGTTATAGGATATACGTTGTACGTTATATGTTGTACGTTATACGTTATACGTTATACGTTATACGTTATACGTTATACGTTATACGTTATACGTTATACGTTATACGTTATACGTTATACGTTATACGTTATACGTTATACGTTATACGTTATACGTTATACGTTATACGTAATATGTAATACGTTATGCGTTATACGTTATACATTATACGTTATACGATATACGTTATACGTAATATGTAATACGTTATGCGTTATACGTTATACATTATACGTTATGCGTTATACATTATACGTTATACGTTATACGTTATACGTTATACGTTATACGATATACGTTATACGTTATACGTTATACGTTATACGTTATACGTTATACGCTACACGTTATACGTAATATGTAATACGTCATACGTTTTACGTTATTCGTTATATGTTCTTCGTTACACGTTCTACGTTATACGTAATGCGTTATACGTTATACGTTATACGTTATACGTTATACGTTATACGTTATACGTTATACGTTATACGTTATACGTTATACGTTATACGTTATACGTTATACGTTATACGTTATACGTTATACGTTATACGTTATACGATATACGTTATACGTTATACGTTAAGCGTTATAGGATATACGTTGTACGTTATACGTTGTACGTTATACGTTATACGTTATACGTTATACGTTATACGTTATACGTTATACGTTATTCGTTATACGTTATACGTTATACGTTATACGTTATACGTTATACGTTATACGTTATACGTTATACGTTATACGTTATACGTTATACGTTATACGTTATACGTTATACGTAATATGTAATACGTTATGCGTTATACGTTATACATTATACGTTATACGATATACGTTATACGTTATACATTAGACGTTATAGGTTATACATAATACATTATACGTTACACGTTATACGTTATACGTTATACGTTATACGTTATACGTTATACGTTATACGTTATACGTCATACGTTATACGCTACACGTTATACGTAATATGTAATACGTCATACGTTTTACGTTATTCGTTATACGTTCTTCGTTACACGTTCTACGTTATACGATATACGTTATACGTTATACATTAGACGTTATAGGTTACACATAATACATTATACGTTACACGTTATACGTTATACGTTATACGTTATACGTTATACGTTATACGTCATACGTTATACGCTACACGTTATACGTTATACGTTATACGTAATATGTAATACGTTATGCGTTATACGTTATACATTATACGTTATACGATATACGTTATACGTTATACATTAGACGTTATAGGTTATACATAATACATTATACGTTACACGTTATACGTTATACGTTATACGTTATACGTTATACGTCATACGTTATACGCTACACGTTATACGTTATACGTTATACGTAATATGTAATACGTTATGCGTTATACGTTATACATTATACGTTATACGATATACGTTATACGTTATACATTAGACGTTATAGGTTATACATAATACATTATACGTTACACGTTATACGTTATACGTTATACGTTATACGTTATACGTCATACGTTATACGCTACACGTTATACGTTATACGTTATACGTTATACGTTATACGTAATATGTAATACGTTATGCGTTATACGTTATACATTATACGTTATGCGTTATACATTATACGTTATACGTTATACGTTATACGTTATACGTTATACGATATACGTTATACGTTATACGTTATACGTTATACGTTATACGTTATACGTTATACGTTATACGATATACGTTATACGTTATACGTTATGCGTTATAGGATATACGTTGTACGTTATACGTTGTACGTTATACGTTATACGTTATACGTTATACGTTATACGTTATACGTTATACGTTATACGTTATACGTTATACGTTATACGTTATACGTAATATGTAATACGTTATGCGTTATACGTTATACATTATACGTTATACGATATACGTTATACGTTATACATTAGACGTTATAGGTTATACATAATACATTATACGTTACACGTTATACGTTATACGTTATACGTTATACGTTATACGTTATACGTCATACGTTATACGCTACACGTTATACGTTATACGTTATACGTCATACGTTATACGTAATATGTAATACGTTATGCGTTATACGTTATACATTATACGTTATGCGTTATACATTATACGTTATACGTTATACGTTATACGTTATACGTTATACGATATACGTTATACGTTATTCGTTATACGTTATACGTTATACGTTATACGTTATACGTTATACGTTATACGATATACGTTATACGTTATACGTTAAGCGTTATAGGATATACGTTGTACGTTATATGTTGTACGTTATACGTTATACGTTATACGTTATACGTTATACGTTATACGTTATACGTTATACGTTATACGTTATACGTTATACGTTATACGTTATACGTTATACGTTATACGTTATACGTTATACGTTATACGTTATACGTAATATGTAATACGTTATGCGTTATACGTTATACATTATACGTTATACGATATACGTTATACGTAATATGTAATACGTTATGCGTTATACGTTATACATTATACGTTATGCGTTATACATTATACGTTATACGTTATACGTTATACGTTATACGTTATACGATATACGTTATACGTTATACGTTATACGTTATACGTTATACGTTATACGCTACACGTTATACGTAATATGTAATACGTCATACGTTTTACGTTATTCGTTATATGTTCTTCGTTACACGTTCTACGTTATACGTAATGCGTTATACGTTATACGTTATACGTTATACGTTATACGTTATACGTTATACGTTATACGTTATACGTTATACGTTATACGTTATACGTTATACGTTATACGTTATACGTTATACGTTATACGTTATACGTTATACGTTATACGTTATACGTTATACGTTATAGGTTATACGTTATACGTTATACGTTATACGTTATACGTTATACTTTATTCGTTGTACGTTACACGTTATACGTTATACGTTATAGGTTATACGTTATACGTTATACGTTATACGTTATACGTTATACGTTATACGTTATACGTTATACGTGATACGTTATACGCTACACGTTATACGTAATATGTAATACGTCATACGTTTTACGTTATTCGTTATACGTTCTTCGTTACACGTTCTACGTTATACGTAATGCGTTATACGTTATACGTTATACGTTATACGTTATACGTTATACGTTATACGTTATACGTTATACGTTATACGTTATACGTTATACGTTATACGTTATACGTTATACGTTATAGGTTATAAGTTATACGTTATACGTTATACGTTATACGTTATACGTTATACGTTATACGTGATACGTTATACGCTACACGTTATACGTAATATGTAATACGTCATACGTTTTACGTTATTCGTTATACGTTCTTCGTTACACGTTCTACGTTATACGTAATGCGTTATACGTTATACGTTATACGTTATACGTTATACGTTATACGTTATACGTTATACGTTATACGTTATACGTTATACGTTATACGTTATACGTTATACGTTATACGTTATAGGTTATAAGTTATACGTTATACGTTATACGTTATACGTTATACGTTATACGTTATACGTTATACGTTATACGTTATGCGTTATACGTTATACGTTATACGTTATACGTTATACGTTATACGTTATACGTTATACGTTATACGTTATACGTTATACGTTATACGTTATACGTTATACGTTATACGTCATACGTTATACGCTACACGTTATACGTTATACATTATACGTAATATGTAATACGTTATGCGTTATACGTTATACATTATACGTTATACGATATACGTTATACGTTATACATTAGACGTTATAGGTTATACATAATACATTATACGTTACACGTTATACGTTATACGTTATACGTTATACGTTATACGTTATACGTCATACGTTATACGCTACACGTTATACGTAATATGTAATACGTCATACGTTTTACGTTATTCGTTATACGTTCTTCGTTACACGTTCTACGTTATACGTAATGCGTTATACGTTATACGTTATACGTTATACGTTATACGTTATACGTTATACGTTATACGTTATACGTTATACGTTATACGTTATACGTTATACGTTATACGTTATACGTTATAGGTTATAAGTTATACGTTATACGTTATACGTTATACGTTATACGTTATACGTTATACGTTATACGTTATACGATATACGTTATACGTTATACATTAGACGTTATAGGTTATACATAATACATTATACGGTACACGTTGTACGTTATACGTTATACGTTATACGTTATACGTTATACGTTATACGTTATACGGTATACGTTATGCGTTATACGCTATACGTTGTGCGTTATAGGATATACGTTATGCGTTATAGGATATACGTTATACGTTATACGTTGTACGTTACACGTTATACGTTATACGTTATACGTTATACGATATACGTTATACGTTATACGTTATACGTTATACGTTATACGTTATACGTTATACGTTATACGTTATACGTTATACGTTATACGTTATACGTTATACGTTATACGTTATACGTTATACGTTATACGTTATACGTCATACGTTATACGCTACACGTTATACGTTATACATTATACGTAATATGTAATACGTTATGCGTTATACGTTATACATTATACGTTATACGATATACGTTATACGTTATACATTAGACGTTATAGGTTATACATAATACATTATACGTTACACGTTATACGTTATACGTTATACGTTATACGTTATACGTTATACGTCATACGTTATACGCTACACGTTATACGTTATACGTTATACGTTATACGTTATACGTAATATGTAATACGTTATGCGTTATACGTTATACATTATACGTTATGCGTTATACATTATACGTTATACGTTATACGTTATACGTTATACGTTATACGATATACGTTATACGTTATTCGTTATACGTTATACGTTATACGTTATACGTTATACGTTATACGTTATACGATATACGTTATACGTTATACGTTAAGCGTTATAGGATATACGTTGTACGTTATATGTTGTACGTTATACGTTATACGTTATACGTTATACGTTATACGTTATACGTTATACGTTATACGTTATACGTTATACGTTATACGTTATACGTTATACGTTATACGTTATACGTTATACGTTATACGTTATACGTTATACGTAATATGTAATACGTTATGCGTTATACGTTATACATTATACGTTATACGATATACGTTATACGTAATATGTAATACGTTATGCGTTATACGTTATACATTATACGTTATGCGTTATACATTATACGTTATACGTTATACGTTATACGTTATACGTTATACGATATACGTTATACGTTATACGTTATACGTTATACGTTATACGTTATACGCTACACGTTATACGTAATATGTAATACGTCATACGTTTTACGTTATTCGTTATACGTTCTTCGTTACACGTTCTACGTTATACGTAATGCGTTATACGTTATACGTTATACGTTATACGTTATACGTTATACGTTATACGTTATACGTTATACGTTATACGTTATACGTTATACGTTATACGTTATACGTTATACGTTATACGTTATACGTTATACGTTATACGTTATACGTTATACGTTATACGTTATAGGTTATACGTTATACGTTATACGTTATACGTTATACGTTATACTTTATTCGTTGTACGTTACACGTTATACGTTATACGTTATAGGTTATACGTTATACGTTATACGTTATACGTTATACGTTATACGTTATACGTTATACGTTATACGTGATACGTTATACGCTACACGTTATACGTAATATGTAATACGTCATACGTTTTACGTTATTCGTTATACGTTCTTCGTTACACGTTCTACGTTATACGTAATGCGTTATACGTTATACGTTATACGTTATACGTTATACGTTATACGTTATACGTTATACGTTATACGTTATACGTTATACGTTATACGTTATACGTTATACGTTATACGTTATAGGTTATAAGTTATACGTTATACGTTATACGTTATACGTTATACGTTATACGTTATACGTTATACGTTATACGTTATGCGTTATACGTTATACGTTATACGTTATACGTTATACGTTATACGTTATACGTTATACGTTATACGTTATACGTTATACGTTATACGTTATACGTTATACGTTATACGTTATACGGTATACGTTATGCGTTATACGCTATACGTTGTGCGTTATAGGATATACGTTATGCGTTATAGGATATACGTTATACGTTATACGTTGTACGTTACACGTTATACGTTATACGTTATACGTTATACGATATACGTTATACGTTATACGTTATACGTTATACGTTATACGTTATACGTTATACGTTATACGTTATACGTTATACGTTATACGTTATACGTTATACGTTATAGGTTATAAGTTATACGTTATACGTTATACGTTATACGTTATACGTTATACGTTATACGTTATACGTTATACGTTATGCGTTATACGTTATACGTTATACGTTATACGTTATACGTTATACGTTATACGTTATACGTTATACGTTATACGTTATACGTTATACGTTATACGTTATACGTTATACGTTATACGGTATACGTTATACGTTATACGTTATACGTTATACGTTATACGTTATACGTCATACGTTATACGCTACACGTTATACGTTATACATTATACGTAATATGTAATACGTTATGCGTTATACGTTATACATTATACGTTATACGATATACGTTATACGTTATACATTAGACGTTATAGGTTATACATAATACATTATACGTTACACGTTATACGTTATACGTTATACGTTATACGTTATACGTTATACGTCATACGTTATACGCTACACGTTATACGTAATATGTAATACGTCATACGTTTTACGTTATTCGTTATACGTTCTTCGTTACACGTTCTACGTTATACGTAATGCGTTATACGTTATACGTTATACGTTATACGTTATACGTTATACGTTATACGTTATACGTTATACGTTATACGTTATACGTTATACGTTATACGTTATACGTTATAGGTTATAAGTTATACGTTATACGTTATACGTTATACGTTATACGTTATACGTTATACGTTATACGTTATACGTTATGCGTTATACGTTATACGTTATACGTTATACGTTATACGTTATACGTTATACGTTATACGTTATACGTTATACGTTATACGTTATACGTTATACGTTATACGTTATACGTTATACGGTATACGTTATGCGTTATACGCTATACGTTGTGCGTTATAGGATATACGTTATGCGTTATAGGATATACGTTATACGTTATACGTTGTACGTTACACGTTATACGTTATACGTTATACGTTATACGATATACGTTATACGTTATACGTTATACGTTATACGTTATACGTTATACGTTATACGTTATACGTTATACGTTATACGTTATACGTTATACGTTATACGTTATACGTTATACGTTATACGTTATACGTTATACGTCATACGTTATACGCTACACGTTATACGTTATACATTATACGTAATATGTAATACGTTATGCGTTATACGTTATACATTATACGTTATACGATATACGTTATACGTTATACATTAGACGTTATAGGTTATACATAATACATTATACGTTACACGTTATACGTTATACGTTATACGTTATACGTTATACGTTATACGTCATACGTTATACGCTACATGTTATACGTTATACGTTATACGTTATACGTTATACGTAATATGTAATACGTTATGCGTTATACGTTATACATTATACGTTATGCGTTATACATTATACGTTATACGTTATACGTTATACGTTATACGTTATACGATATACGTTATACGTTATACGTTATACGTTATACGTTATACGTTATACGTTATACGTTATACGATATACGTTATACGTTATACGTTAAGCGTTATAGGATATACGTTGTACGTTATACGTTGTACGTTATACGTTATACGTTATACGTTACACGTTATACGTTATACGTTATACGTTATTCGTTATACGTTATACGTTATACGTTATACGTTATACGTTATACGTTATACGTTATACGTTATACGTTATACGTTATACGTTATACGTTATACGTTATACGTTATACGTTATACGTAATATGTAATACGTTATGCGTTATACGTTATACATTATACGTTATACGATATACGTTATACGTTATACATTAGACGTTATAGGTTATACATAATACATTATACGTTACACGTTATACGTTATACGTTATACGTTATACGTTATACGTTATACGTTATACGTTATACGTCATACGTTATACGCTACACGTTATACGTAATATGTAATACGTCATACGTTTTACGTTATTCGTTATACGTTCTTCGTTACACGTTCTACGTTATACGATATACGTTATACGTAATATGTAATACGTTATGCGTTATACGTTATACATTATACGTTATACGATATACGTTATACGTTATACATTAGACGTTATAGGTTATACATAATACATTATACGTTACACGTTATACGTTATACGTTATACGTTATACGTTATACGTTATACGTTATACGTTATACGTTATACGTTATACGTTATACGTTATACGTTATACGTAATATGTAATACGTTATGCGTTATACGTTATACATTATACGTTATACGATATACGTTATACGTTATACATTAGACGTTATAGGTTATACATAATACATTATACGTTACACGTTATACGTTATACGTTATACGTTATACGTTATACGTTATACGTCATACGTTATACGCTACACGTTATACGTTATACGTTATACGTAATATGTAATACGTTATGCGTTATACGTTATACATTATACGTTATACGATATACGTTATACGTTATACATTAGACGTTATAGGTTATACATAATACATTATACGTTACACGTTATACGTTATAGGTTATACGTTATACGTTATACGTTATACGTTATACGTTATACGTTATACGTTATACGTTATACGATATACGTTATACGTTATACGTTATGCGTTATAGGATATACGTTGTACGTTATACGTTGTACGTTATACGTTATACGTTATACGTTATACGTTATACGTTATACGTTATACGTTATACGTTATACGTTATACGTTATACGTTATACGTAATATGTAATACGTTATGCGTTATACGTTATACATTATACGTTATACGATATACGTTATACGTTATACATTAGACGTTATAGGTTATACATAATACATTATACGGTACACGTTATACGTTATACGTTATACGTTATACGTTATACGTTATACGTCATACGTTATACGCTACACGTTATACGTAATATGTAATACGTCATACGTTTTACGTTATTCGTTATACGTTCTTCGTTACACGTTCTACGTTATACGTAATGCGTTATACGTTATACGTTATACGTTATACGTTATACGTTATGCGTTATACGTAATATGTAATACGTTATGCGTTATACGTTATACATTATACGTTATGCGTTATACATTATACGTTATATGTTATACGTTATACGTTATACGTTATACGATATACGTTATACGTTATACGTTATACGTTATACGTTATACGTTATACGTTATACGTTATACGATATACGTTATACGTTATACGTTATGCGTTATAGGATATACGTTGTACGTTATACGTTGTACGTTATACGTTATACGTTATACGTTATACGTTATACGTTATACGTTATACGTTATACGTTATACGTTATACGTTATACGTTATACGTTATACGTTATACGTTATACGTTATACGTTATACGTTATACGTAATATGTAATACGTTATGCGTTATACGTTATACATTATACGTTATACGATATACGTTATACGTTATACATTAGACGTTATACGTTATACATAATACATTATACGTTACACGTTATACGTTATACGTTATACGTTATACGTTATACGTTATACGTCATACGTTATACGCTACACGTTATACGTAATATGTAATACGTCATACGTTTTACGTTATTCGTTATACGTCCTTCGTTACACGTTCTACGTTATACGTAATGCGTTATACGTTATACGTTATACGTTATACGTTATACGTTATACGTTATACGTTATACGTTATACGTTATACGTTATACGTTATACGTTATACGTTATACGTTATACGTTATACGTTATACGTTATACGTTATACGTTATAGGTTATACGTTATACGTTATACGTTATACGTTATACGTTATTCGTTGTACGTTACACGTTATACGTTATACGTTATACGTTATACGTTATACGTTATACGTTATACGTTATACGTTATACGTTATACGTTATACGTTATACGTTATACGTTATACGTTATACGTTATACGTTATGCCTTATACGTTATACGTTATACGTTATACGTTATACGTTATACGTTATACGTTATACGTTATACGTTATACGTTATACGTTATGCGTTATACGTTATACGTAATATGTAATACGTTATGCGTTATACGTTATACATTATACGTTATGCGTTATACATTATACGTTATACGTTATACGTTATACGTTGTACGTTATACGATATACGTTATACGTTATACGTTATACGTTATACGTTATACGTTATACGTTATACGTTATACGATATACGTTATACGTTATACGTTATGCGTTATAGGATATACGTTGTACGTTATACGTTGTACGTTATACGTTATACGTTATACGTTATACGTTATACGTTATACGTTATACGTTATACGTTATACGTTATACGTTATACGTTATACGTTATACGTTATACGTTATACGTTATACGTTATACGTTATACGTTATACGTTATACGTTATACGTTATACGTTATACGTTCTACGTTATACGTTCTACGTTATACGTTATACGTTATACGTTATACGTTGTACGTTATACGTTATACGATATACGTTATACGTTATACGTTATACGTTATACGTTATACGTTATACGTTATACGTTATACGTTATACGTTATACGTTATACGTTATACGTTATACGTTATACGTTATACGTTATACGTTATACGTTATACGTTATACGTTATACGTTATACGTTATACGTAATATGTAATACGTTATGCGTTATACGTTATACATTATACGTTATACGATATACGTTATACGTTATACATTAGACGTTATAGGTTATACATAATACATTATACGTTACACGTTATACGTTATACGTTATACGTTATACGTTATACGTTATACGTCATACGTTATACGCTACACGTTATACGTTATACGTTATACGTAATATGTAATACGTTATGCGTTATACGTTATACATTATACGTTATACGATATACGTTATACGTTATACATTAGACGTTATAGGTTATACATAATACATTATACGTAACACGTTATACGTTATACGTTATACGTTATACGTTATACGTTATACGTCATACGTTATACGCTACACGTTATACGTTATACGTTATACGTTATACGTTATACGTAATATGTAATACGTTATGCGTTATACGTTATACATTATACGTTATGCGTTATACATTATACGTTATACGTTATACGTTATACGTTATACGTTATACGATATACGTTATACGTTATACGTTATACGTTATACGTTATACGTTATACGTTATACGTTATACGATATACGTTATACGTTATACGTTATGCGTTATAGGATATACGTTGTACGTTATACGTTGTACGTTATACGTTATACGTTATACGTTATACGTTATACGTTATACGTTATACGTTATACGTTATACGTTATACGTTATACGTTATACGTTATACGTTATACGTAATATGTAATACGTTATGCGTTATACGTTATACATTATACGTTATACGATATACGTTATACGTTATACATTAGACGTTATAGGTTATACATAATACATTATACGGTACACGTTATACGTTATACGTTATACGTTATACGTTATACGTTATACGTCATACGTTATACGCTACACGTTATACGTAATATGTAATACGTCATACGTTTTACGTTATTCGTTATACGTTCTTCGTTACACGTTCTACGTTATACGTAATGCGTTATACGTTATACGTTATACGTTATACGTTATACGTTATACGTTATACGTAATATGTAATACGTTATGCGTTATACGTTATACATTATACGTTATGCGTTATACATTATACGTTATATGTTATACGTTATACGTTATACGTTATACGATATACGTTATACGTTATACGTTATACGTTATACGTTATACGTTATACGTTATACGTTATACGATATACGTTATACGTTATACGTTATGCGTTATAGGATATACGTTGTACGTTATACGTTGTACGTTATAC
Organism: Ptiloglossa arizonensis; assembly: GCF_051014685.1. NCBI lineage: Eukaryota > Metazoa > Arthropoda > Insecta > Hymenoptera > Colletidae > Ptiloglossa > Ptiloglossa arizonensis. The sequence continues at coordinate 231,039 of NW_027478910.1, read as the reverse complement.
GTTATACGTTATACGTTATACGTTATACGTTATACGTTATACGTTATACGTTATACGTTATACGTTATACGTTATACGTTATACGTTATACGTTATACGTAATATGTAATACGTTATGCGTTATACGTTATACATTACACGTTATACGATATACGTTATACGTTATACATTAGACGTTATACGTTATACATAATACATTATACGTTACACGTTATACGTTATACGTTATACGTTATACGTTATACGTCATACGTTATACGCTACACGTTATACGTAATATGTAATACGTCATACGTTTTACGTTATTCGTTATACGTTCTTCGTTACACGTTCTACGTTATACGTAATGCGTTATACGTTATACGTTATACGTTATACGTTATACGTTATACGTTATACGTTATACGTTATACGTTATACGTTATACGTTATACGTTATACGTTATACGTTATACGTTATAGGTTATACGTTATACGTTATACGTTATACGTTATACGTTATACGTTATTCGTTGTACGTTACACGTTATACGTTATACGTTATACGTTATACGTTATACGTTATACGTTATACGTTATACGTTATACGTTATACGTTATACGTTATACGTTATACGTTATACGTTATACGTTATACGTTATACGTTATACGTTATACGTTATACGTTATACGTTATACGTTATACGTTATACGTTATACGTTATACGTTATACGTTATACGTTATACGTTATACGTTATGCGTTATACGTTATACGTAATATGTAATACGTTATGCGTTATACGTTATACATTATACGTTATGCGTTATACATTATACGTTATACGTTATACGTTATACGTTATACGTTATACGTTATACGATATACGTTATACGTTATACGTTATACGTTATACGTTATACGTTATACGTTATACGTTATACGATATACGTTATACGATATACGTTATGCGTTATAGGATATACGTTGTACGTTATACGTTATACGTTGTACGTTATACGTTATACGTTATACGTTATACGTTATACGTTATACGTTATACGTTATACGTTATACGTTATACGTTATACGTTATACGTTATACGTTATACGTTATACGTTATACGTTATACGTTATACGTTATACGTTATACGTTATACGTTATACGTTATACGTTATACGTTATACGTAATATGTAATACGTTATGCGCTATACGTTATACATTATACGTTATACGATATACGTTATACGTTATACATTAGACGTTATAGGTTATACATAATACATTATACGTTACACGTTATACGTTATACGTTATACGTTATACGTTATACGTTATACGTTATACGTTATACGTTATACGTTATACGTTATACGTTATACGTTATACGTTATACATTATACGTTATACGTTATACGTTATACGTTATACGTTATACGTTATACGTTATACGTTATACGTTATACGTTATACGTTATACGTTATACGTTATACGTTATACGTTATACGGTATACGTTATGCGTTATACGCTATACGTTATGCGTTATAGGATATACGTTATGCGTTATAGGATATACGTTATACGTTATACGTTATACGTTATACGTTATACGTTATACGTCATACGTTATACGCTACACGTTATACGTTATACGTTATACGTAATATGTAATACGTTATGCGTTATACGTTATACATTATACGTTATACGATATACGTTATACGATATACATTAGACGTTATAGGTTATACATAATACATTATACGTTACACGTCATACGTTATACGCTACACGTTATACGTTATACGTTATACGTAATATGTAATACGTTATGCGTTATACGTTATACATTATACGTTATACGATATACGTTATACGTTATACATTAGACGTTATAGGTTATACATAATACATTATACGTTACACGTTATACGTTATACGTTATACGTTATACGTTATACGTTATACGTTATACGTCATACGTTATACGTTATACGTTATACGTTATACGATATACGTTATACGTTATACGTTATACGTTATACGTTATACGTTATACGTTATACGTTATACGATATACGTTATACGTTATACGTTATGCGTTATAGGATATACGTTGTACGTTATACGTTGTACGTTATACGTTATACGTTATACGTTATACGTTATACGTTATACGTTATACGTTATACGTTATACGTTATACGTTATACGTTATACGTCATACGTTATACGCTACACGTTATACGTAATATGTAATACGTCATACGTTTTACGTTATTCGTTATACGTTCTTCGTTACACGTTCTACGTTATACGTAATGCGTTATACGTTATACGTTATACGTTATACGTTATACGTTATACGTTATACGTAATATGTAATACGTTATGCGTTATACGTTATACATTATACGTTATGCGTTATACATTATACGTTATATGTTATACGTTATACGTTATACGTTATACGATATACGTTATACGTTATACGTTATACGTTATACGTTATACGTTATACGTTATACGTTATACGATATACGTTATACGTTATACGTTATGCGTTATACACTAGACGTTATAGGTTATACATAATACATTATACGTTACACGTTATACGTTATACGTTATACGTTATACGTTATACGTTATACGTCATACGTTATACGCTACACGTTATACGTTATACGTTATACGTAATATGTAATACGTTATGCGTTATACGTTATACATTATACGTTATACGATATACGTTATACGTTATACATTAGACGTTATAGGTTATACATAATACATTATACGTTACACGTTATACGTTATACGTTATACGTTATACGTTATACGTTATACGTCATACGTTATACGCTACACGTTATACGTTATACGTTATACGTTATACGTTATACGTAATATGTAATACGTTATGCGTTATACGTTATACATTATACGTTATGCGTTATACATTATACGTTATACGTTATACGTTATACGTTATACGTTATACGATATACGTTATACGTTATACGTTATACGTTATACGTTATACGTTATACGTTATACGTTATACGTTATACGATATACGTTATACGTTATACGTTATGCGTTATAGGATATACGTTGTACGTTATACGTTGTACGTTATACGTTATACGTTATACGTTATACGTTATACGTTATACGTTATACGTTATACGTTATACGTTATACGTTATACGTTATACGTTATACGTAATATGTAATACGTTATGCGTTATACGTTATACATTATACGTTATACGATATACGTTATACGTTATACATTAGACGTTATAGGTTATACATAATACATTATACGGTACACGTTATACGTTATACGTTATACGTTATACGTTATACGTTATACGTCATACGTTATACGCTACACGTTATACGTAATATGTAATACGTCATACGTTTTACGTTATTCGTTATACGTTCTTCGTTACACGTTCTACGTTATACGTAATGCGTTATACGTTATACGTTATACGTTATACGTTATACGTTATACGTTATACGTAATATGTAATACGTTATGCGTTATACGTTATACATTATACGTTATGCGTTATACATTATACGTTATATGTTATACGTTATACGTCATACGTTATACGCTACACGTTATACGTTATACGTTATACGTTATACGTTATACGTAATATGTAATACGTTATGCGTTATACGTTATACATTATACGTTATGCGTTATACATTATACGTTATACGTTATACGTTATACGTTATACGTTATACGATATACGTTATACGTTATACGTTATACGTTATACGTTATACGTTATACGTTATACGTTATACGTTATACGATATACGTTATACGTTATACGTTATGCGTTATAGGATATACGTTGTACGTTATACGTTGTACGTTATACGTTATACGTTATACGTTATACGTTATACGTTATACGTTATACGTTATACGTTATACGTTATACGTTATACGTTATACGTAATATGTAATACGTTATGCGTTATACGTTATACATTATACGTTATACGATATACGTTATACGTTATACATTAGACGTTATAGGTTATACATAATACATTATACGGTACACGTTATACGTTATACGTTATACGTTATACGTTATACGTTATACGTCATACGTTATACGCTACACGTTATACGTAATATGTAATACGTCATACGTTTTACGTTATTCGTTATACGTTCTTCGTTACACGTTCTACGTTATACGTAATGCGTTATACGTTATACGTTATACGTTATACGTTATACGTTATACGTTATACGTAATATGTAATACGTTATGCGTTATACGTTATACATTATACGTTATGCGTTATACATTATACGTTATATGTTATACGTTATACGTTATACGTTATACGATATACGTTATACGTTATACGTTATACGTTATACGTTATACGTTATACGTTATACGTTATACGATATACGTTATACGTTATACGTTATGCGTTATAGGATATACGTTGTACGTTATACGTTGTACGTTATACGTTATACGTTATACGTTATACGTTATACGTTATACGTTATACGTTATACGTTATACGTTATACGTTATACGTTATACGTTATACGTTATACGTTATACGTTATACGTAATATGTAATACGTTATGCGTTATACGTTATACATTATACGTTATACGATATACGTTATACGTTATACATTAGACGTTATACGTTATACATAATACATTATACGTTACACGTTATACGTTATACGTTATACGTTATACGTTATACGTTATACGTCATACGTTATACGCTACACGTTATACGTAATATGTAATACGTCATACGTTTTACGTTATTCGTTATACGTTCTTCGTTACACGTTCTACGTTATACGTAATGCGTTATACGTTATACGTTATACGTTATACGTTATACGTTATACGTTATACGTTATACGTTATACGTTATACGTTATACGTTATACGTTATACGTTATTCGTTGTACGTTACACGTTATACGTTATACGTTATACGTTATACGTTATACGTTATACGTTATACGTTATACGTTATACGTTATACGTTATACGTTATACGTTATACGTTATACGTTATACGTTATACGTTATACGTTATACGTTATACGTTATACGTTATACGTTATACGTTATGCGTTATACGTTATACGTAATATGTAATACGTTATGCGTTATACGTTATACATTATACGTTATGCGTTATACATTATACGTTATACGTTATACGTTATACGTTATACGTTATACGATATACGTTATACGTTATACGTTATACGTTATACGTTATACGTTATACGTTATACGTTATACGTTATACGTTATACGTTATACGTTATACGTTATGCGTTATACGTTATACGTAATATGTAATACGTTATGCGTTATACGTTATACATTATACGTTATGCGTTATACATTATACGTTATACGTTATACGTTATACGTTATACGTTATACGATATACGTTATACGTTATACGTTATACGTTATACGTTATACGTTATACGTTATACGTTATACGATATACGTTATACGTTATACGTTATGCGTTATAGGATATACGTTGTACGTTATACGTTGTACGTTATACGTTATACGTTATACGTTATACGTTATACGTTATACGTTATACGTTATACGTAATACGTTATACGTTATACGTTATACGTTATACGTTATACGTTATACGTTATACGTTATACGTTATACGTTATACGTTATACGTTATACGTTATACGTTATACGTTATACGTTATACGTAATATGTAATACGTTATGCGTTATACGTTATACATTATACGTTATACGATATACGTTATACGTTATACATTAGACGTTATAGGTTATACATAATACATTATACGTTACACGTTATACGTTATACGTTATACGTTATACGTTATACGTTATACGTTATACGTTATAGGTTATACGTTATACGTTATACGTTATACGTTATACGTTATACGATATACGTTATACGTTATACGTTATACGTTATACGTTATACGTTACACGTTATACGTTATACGTTATACGTTATACGTTATACGTTATACGTTATGCGTTATACGTTATACGTTATACGTTATTAGTTATACGTTATACGGTATACGTTATACGTTGTACGTTACATGTTATACGTTATACGTTATACGTTATACGTTATACGTTATACGTTGTACGTTATACGCTACACGTTACATGTTATACGTTATACATTATACGTTATACGTTATACGTTATACGTTATACGTTATACGTTATACGTTATACGTTATACGTTATACGTCATAGGTTATACGTTATATGTTATACGTTATACGTTATACGTTATACGTCATACGTTATACGTTATACGTTATACGTTATACGTTATACGTTATACGTTATACGTCATACGTCATAGGTTATACGTTATACGTTATACGTTATTCGTAATACGTTAAACGTGATACGTTAAACGTTGTACGTTATACGTTATACGTTATACGTTATACGTTATACGTTATACGTTATACGTTATACGTTGTACGTTATACGCTACACGTTACATGTTATACGTTATACATTATACGTTATACGTTATACGTTATACGTTATACGTTATACGTTATACGTTATACGTTATACGTTATACGTTATACGTTATACGTTATACGTTATACGTTATACGTTATACGTTATACGTTATACGTTATACGTTATACGTTACACGTTATACGTCATAGGTTATACGTTATACGTTATACGTTATTCGTAATACGTTAAACGTGATACGTTAAACGTTGTACGTTATACGTTATACGTTATACGTTATACGTTATACGTTATACGTTATACGTTATACGTTATACGTTATACGTTATACGTTATACGTTATACGTTATAGGTTATAGGTTATACGTTATACGTTATACGTTGTACGTTATACGTTATACGTTATACGCTATTCATTATACGTTATACGTTATACGTTATACGTTATACGTTATTCATTATACGTTATACGTTATACGTTATACGTTATACGTCATACGTTATACGTTATACGTTATACGTTATACGTTATACGTTATACGTTATACGTCATTCGTTATACGTTATAGGTTATACGTTATAAGCTATACGTTATACGTTATACGTTATACGTTATACGTTATACGTTATACGTTATACGTTATACGTTATACGTTATACTTTATACGTTATACGTTATACGTTATACGTTATACGTTATACGTTATACGTTATACGTTATACGTTATACGTTATAGGTTATACGTTATACGTTATACGTTATACGTTACAAGTTATACGTTATACGTCATAGGTTATACGTTGAACGTTATACGTTATACGTAGCATGTAATGCGTCATACGTTTTACGTTATTCGTTATACGTTTTTTGTTACAAGTTATACGTTATACGTTATACGTTATACGTCATAGGTTATACGTTATACGTTATACGTTATACGTTATACATTATGCGTTATACGTTTTACGTTATTCGTTATACGTTATACGTTATACGTTATACGTTATACGTTATGCGTTATACGCTATACATTATGCGTTATAGGATATACGTTATACGTTATACGTTGTACGTTACACGTTATACGTTATACGTTATACGTTATACGTTATACGTTATACGTTATACGTTATACGTTATACGTTATACGTTATACGTTATACGTTATACGTTATACGTTATACGTTATACGTTATACGTTATACGTTATACTTTATACGTTATACGTTATACGTTATACGTTATACGTTATACGTTATACGTTATACGTTATACGTTATACGTTATGCGTTATACGTTATACGTAATATGTAATACGTTATGCGTTATACGTTATACATTATACGTTATACGTTATACATTATACGTTATACGATATACGATATACGTTATACGTTATACATTAGACGTTATAGGTTATACATAATACATTATACGTTACACGTTATACGTTATACGTTATACGTTATACGTTATACGTTATACGTTATACGTTATACGTTATACGTTATACGTTATACGTTATACGTTATACGTAATATGTAATACGTTATGCGTTATACGTTATACATTATACGTTATACGATATACGTTATACGTTATACATTAGCCGTTATAGGTTATACATAATACATTATACGTTACACGTTATACGTTATGCGTTATACGTTATACGTTATACGTTATACGTCATACGTTATACGCTACACGTTATACGTAATATGTAATACGTCATACGTTTTACGTTATTCGTTATACGTTCTTCGTTACACGTTCTACGTTATACGTAATGCATTATACGTTATTTGTTATACGTTATACGTTATACGTTATACGTTATACGTTATACGTTATACGTTATACGTTATACGTTATACGTTATACTTTATACGTTATACGTTATACGTTATACGTTATACGTTATACGTTATACGTTATACGTTATACGTTATACGTTATACGTTATACGTTATACGTTGTACGTTATACGTTATACGTTATACGTTATACGTTATACGTTATACGTTATACGTAATATGTAATACGTTATGCGTTATACGTTATACATTATACGTTATACGATATACGTTATACGTTATACATTAGACGTTATAGGTTATACATAATACATTATACGTTACACGTTATACGTTATACGTTATACGTTATACGTTATACGTTATACGTCATACGTTATACGCTACACGTTATACGTAATATGTAATACGTCATACGTTTTACGTTATTCGTTATACGTTCTTCGTTACACGATCTACGTTATACGTAATGCGTTATACGTTATACGTTATACGTTATACGTTATACGTTATACGTTATACGTTATACGTTATACGTTATACGTTATACGTTATAGGTTATACGTTATACGTTATACGTTATACGTTATACGTTATACGTTATACGTTATACGTTATACGTTATACGTTATACGTTATACGTTATACGTTATACGTTATACGTTATACGTTATACGTTATACGTTATACGTTATACGTTATACGTTATACGTTATACGTTATACGTTATACGTTATACGTTATACGTTATACGTTATACGTTATACGTTATACGTTATACGTTATACGTTATACGTTATACGTTATACGTTATACGTTATACGTTATACGTTATACGGTATACGTTATGCGTTATACGCTATACGTTATGCGTTATAGGATATACGTTATGCGTTATAGGATATACGTTATACGTTATACGTTGTACGTTACACGTTATACGTTATACGTTATACGTTATACGTTATACGTTATACGTTATACGTTATACGTTATACGTTATACGTTATACGTTATACGTTATATGTTATACGTTATACGTTATACGTTATACGTTATACGTTATACGTTATACGTTATACGTCATACGTTATACGCTACACGTTATACGTAATATGTAATACGTTATGCGTTATACGTTATACATTATACGTTATACGATATACGTTATACGTTATACATTAGCCGTTATAGGTTATACATAATACATTATACGTTACACGTTATACGTTATACGTTATACGTTATACGTTATACGTTATACGTCATACGTTATACGCTACACGTTATACGTAATATGTAATACGTCATACGTTTTACGTTATTCGTTATACGTTCTTCGTTACACGTTCTACGTTATACGTTATACGTTATACGTTATACGTTATACGTTATACGTTATACGTTATACGTTATACGTTATACGTTATACGTTATACGTTATACGTTATACTTTATACGTTATACGTTATACGTTATACGTTATACGTTATACGTTATACGTTATACGTTATACGTTATACGTTATACGTTATACGTTATACGTTATACGTTATACGTTATACGTTATAGGTTATACGTTATACGTTATACGTTATACGTTATACGTAATATGTTATACGTTATGCGTTATACGTTATACATTATACGTTATACGATATACGTTATACGTTATACATTAGACGTTATAGGTTATACATAATACATTATACGTTACACGTTATACGTTATACGTTATACGTTATACGTTATACGTTATACGTCATACGTTATACGCTACACGTTATACGTAATATGTAATACGTCATACGTTTTACGTTATTCGTTATACGTTCTTCGTTACACGATCTACGTTATACGTAAAGCGTTATACGTTATACGTTATACGTTATACGTTATACGTTATACGTTATACGTTATACGTTATACGTTATACGTTATAGGTTATACGTTATACGTTATACGTTATACGTTATACGTTATACGTTATACGTAATATGTAATACGTCATACGTTTTACGTTATTCGTTATACGTTCTTCGTTACACGATCTACGTTATACGTAATGCGTTATAGGATATACGTTATACGTTATAGGTTATACGTTATACGTTATACGTTATACGTTATACGTTATACGTTATACGTTATACGTTATACGTTATACGTTATACGTTATACGTTATACGTTATACGTTATACGTTATACGTTATACGTTATACGTTATACGTTATACGTTATACGTTATACGTTATACGTTATACGTTATAGGTTATAAGTTATACGTTATACGTTATACGTTATACGTTATACGTTATACGTTATACGTTATACGTTATACGTTATGCGTTATACGTTATACGTTATACGTTATACGTTATACGTTATACGTTATACGTTATACGTTATACGTTATACGTTATACGTTATACGTTATACGTTATACGTTATACGTTATACTTTATACGTTATACGTTATACGTTATACGTTATACGTTATACGTTATACGTTATACGTTATACGTTATGCGTTATACGTTATACGTTATACGTTATACGTTATACGTTATACGTTATACGTTATACGTTATACGTTATACGTTATACGTTATAGGTTATAAGTTATACGTTATACGTTATACGTTATACGTTATACGTTATACGTTATACGTTATACGTTATACGTTATGCGTTATACGTTATACGTTATACGTTATACGTTATACGTTATACGTTATACGTTATACGTTATACGTTATACGTTATACGTTATACGTTATACGTTATACGTTATACGTTATACGGTATACGTTATGCGTTATACGCTATACGTTGTGCGTTATAGGATATACGTTATGCGTTATAGGATATACGTTATACGTTATACGTTGTACGTTACACGTTATACGTTATACGTTATACGTTATACGATATACGTTATACGTTATACGTTATACGTTATACGTTATACGTTATACGTTATACGTTATACGTTATACGTTATACGTTATACGTTATACGTTATACGTTATACGTTATACGTTATACGTTATACGTTATACGTCATACGTTATACGCTACACGTTATACGTTATACATTATACGTAATATGTAATACGTTATGCGTTATACGTTATACATTATACGTTATACGATATACGTTATACGTTATACATTAGACGTTATAGGTTATACATAATACATTATACGTTACACGTTATACGTTATACGTTATACGTTATACGTTATACGTTATACGTCATACGTTATACGCTACACGTTATACGTTATACGTTATACGTTATACGTTATACGTAATATGTAATACGTTATGCGTTATACGTTATACATTATACGTTATGCGTTATACATTATACGTTATACGTTATACGTTATACGTTATACGTTATACGATATACGTTATACGTTATACGTTATACGTTATACGTTATACGTTATACGTTATACGTTATACGATATACGTTATACGTTATACGTTAAGCGTTATAGGATATACGTTGTACGTTATACGTTGTACGTTATACGTTATACGTTATACGTTATACGTTATACGTTATACGTTATACGTTATTCGTTATACGTTATACGTTATACGTTATACGTTATACGTTATACGTTATACGTTATACGTTATACGTTATACGTTATACGTTATACGTTATACGTTATACGTTATACGTTATACGTAATATGTAATACGTTATGCGTTATACGTTATACATTATACGTTATACGATATACGTTATACGTTATACATTAGACGTTATAGGTTATACATAATACATTATACGTTACACGTTATACGTTATACGTTATACGTTATACGTTATACGTTATACGTTATACGTTATACGTCATACGTTATACGCTACACGTTATACGTAATATGTAATACGTCATACGTTTTACGTTATTCGTTATACGTTCTTCGTTACACGTTCTACGTTATACGATATACGTTATACGTAATATGTAATACGTTATGCGTTATACGTTATACATTATACGTTATACGATATACGTTATACGTTATACATTAGACGTTATAGGTTATACATAATACATTATACGTTACACGTTATACGTTATACGTTATACGTTATACGTTATACGTTATACGTTATACGTTATACGTTATACGTTATACGTTATACGTTATACGTTATACGTAATATGTAATACGTTATGCGTTATACGTTATACATTATACGTTATACGATATACGTTATACGTTATACATTAGACGTTATAGGTTACACATAATACATTATACGTTACACGTTATACGTTATACGTTATACGTTATACGTTATACGTTATACGTCATACGTTATACGCTACACGTTATACGTTATACGTTATACGTAATATGTAATACGTTATGCGTTATACGTTATACATTATACGTTATACGATATACGTTATACGTTATACATTAGACGTTATAGGTTATACATAATACATTATACGTTACACGTTATACGTTATACGTTATACGTTATACGTTATACGTTATACGTCATACGTTATACGCTACACGTTATACGTTATACGTTATACGTTATACGTTATACGTAATATGTAATACGTTATGCGTTATACGTTATACATTATACGTTATGCGTTATACATTATACGTTATACGTTATACGTTATACGTTATACGTTATACGTTATAGGTTATACGTTATACGTTATACGTTATACGTTATACGTTATACGTTATACGTAATATGTAATACGTCATACGTTTTACGTTATTCGTTATACGTTCTTCGTTACACGATCTACGTTATACGTTATGCGTTATAGGATATACGTTGTACGTTATACGTTGTACGTTATACGTTATACGTTATACGTTATACGTTATACGTTATACGTTATACGTTATACGTTATACGGTATACGTTATACGTTATACGTAATATGTAATACGTTATGCGTTATACGTTATACATTATACGTTATACGATATACGTTATACGTTATACATTAGACGTTATAGGTTATACATAATACATTATACGGTACACGTTATACGTTATACGTTATACGTTATACGTTATACGTTATACGTTATACGTTATACGGTATACGTTATGCGTTATACGCTATACGTTGTGCGTTATAGGATATACGTTATGCGTTATAGGATATACGTTATACGTTATACGTTGTACGTTACACGTTATACGTTATACGTTATACGTTATACGATATACGTTATACGTTATACGTTATACGTTATACGTTATACGTTATACGTTATACGTTATACGTTATACGTTATACGTTATACGTTATACGTTATACGTTATACGTTATACGTTATACGTTATACGTTATACGTCATACGTTATACGCTACACGTTATACGTTATACATTATACGTAATATGTAATACGTTATGCGTTATACGTTATACATTATACGTTATACGATATACGTTATACGTTATACATTAGACGTTATAGGTTATACATAATACATTATACGTTACACGTTATACGTTATACGTTATACGTTATACGTTATACGTTATACGTCATACGTTATACGCTACACGTTATACGTTATACGTTATACGTTATACGTTATACGTAATATGTAATACGTTATGCGTTATACGTTATACATTATACGTTATGCGTTATACATTATACGTTATACGTTATACGTTATACGTTATACGTTATACGATATACGTTATACGTTATTCGTTATACGTTATACGTTATACGTTATACGTTATACGTTATACGTTATACGATATACGTTATACGTTATACGTTAAGCGTTATAGGATATACGTTGTACGTTATATGTTGTACGTTATACGTTATACGTTATACGTTATACGTTATACGTTATACGTTATACGTTATACGTTATACGTTATACGTTATACGTTATACGTTATACGTTATACGTTATACGTTATACGTTATACGTTATACGTTATACGTAATATGTAATACGTTATGCGTTATACGTTATACATTATACGTTATACGATATACGTTATACGTAATATGTAATACGTTATGCGTTATACGTTATACATTATACGTTATGCGTTATACATTATACGTTATACGTTATACGTTATACGTTATACGTTATACGATATACGTTATACGTTATACGTTATACGTTATACGTTATACGTTATACGCTACACGTTATACGTAATATGTAATACGTCATACGTTTTACGTTATTCGTTATACGTTCTTCGTTACACGTTCTACGTTATACGTAATGCGTTATACGTTATACGTTATACGTTATACGTTATACGTTATACGTTATACGTTATACGTTATACGTTATACGTTATACGTTATACGTTATACGTTATACGTTATACGTTATACGTTATACGTTATACGTTATACGTTATACGTTATACGTTATACGTTATAGGTTATACGTTATACGTTATACGTTATACGTTATACGTTATACTTTATTCGTTGTACGTTACACGTTATACGTTATACGTTATAGGTTATACGTTATACGTTATACGTTATACGTTATACGTTATACGTTATACGTTATACGTTATACGTTATACGGTATACGTTATGCGTTATACGCTATACGTTGTGCGTTATAGGATATACGTTATGCGTTATAGGATATACGTTATACGTTATACGTTGTACGTTACACGTTATACGTTATACGTTATACGTTATACGATATACGTTATACGTAATACGTTATACGTTATACGTTATACGTTATACGTTATACGTTATACGTTATACGTTATACGTTATAGGTTATAAGTTATACGTTATACGTTATACGTTATACGTTATACGTTATACGTTATACGTTATACGTTATACGTTATGCGTTATACGTTATACGTTATACGTTATAGGTTATACGTTATACGTTATACGTTATACGTTATACGTTATACGTTATACGTTATACGTTATACGTGATACGTTATACGCTACACGTTATACGTAATATGTAATACGTCATACGTTATACGTTATACGTTATACGTTATACGTTATACGTTATACGTTATACGTTATACGTTATACGTTATACGTTATACGTTATACGTTATACGTTATACGTTATAGGTTATAAGTTATACGTTATACGTTATACGTTATACGTTATACGTTATACGTTATACGTTATACGTTATACGTTATGCGTTATACGTTATACGTTATACGTTATACGTTATACGTTATACGTTATACGTTATACGTTATACGTTATACGTTATACGTTATACGTTATACGTTATACGTTATACGTTATACGGTATACGTTATGCGTTATACGCTATACGTTGTGCGTTATAGGATATACGTTATGCGTTATAGGATATACGTTATACGTTATACGTTGTACGTTACACGTCATACGTTATACGCTACACGTTATACGTAATATGTAATACGTCATACGTTTTACGTTATTCGTTATACGTTCTTCGTTACACGTTCTACGTTATACGTAATGCGTTATACGTTATACGTTATACGTTATACGTTATACGTTATACGTTATACGTTATACGTTATACGTTATACGTTATACGTTATACGTTATACGTTATACGTTATACGTTATAGGTTATAAGTTATACGTTATACGTTATACGTTATACGTTATACGTTATACGTTATACGTTATACGCTACATGTTATACGTTATACGTTATACGTTATACGTTATACGTAATATGTAATACGTTATGCGTTATACGTTATACATTATACGTTATGCGTTATACATTATACGTTATACGTTATACGTTATACGTAATATGTAATACGTTATGCGTTATACGTTATACATTATACGTTATACGATATACGTTATACGTTATACATTAGACGTTATAGGTTATACATAATACATTATACGTTACACGTTATACGTTATACGTTATACGTTATACGTTATACGTTATACGTTATACGTTATACGTCATACGTTATACGCTACACGTTATACGTAATATGTAATACGTCATACGTTTTACGTTATTCGTTATACGTTCTTCGTTACACGTTCTACGTTATACGATATACGTTATACGTAATATGTAATACGTTATGCGTTATACGTTATACATTATACGTTATACGATATACGTTATACGTTATACATTAGACGTTATAGGTTATACATAATACATTATACGTTACACGTTATACGTTATACGTTATACGTTATACGTTATACGTTATACGTTATACGTTATACGTTATACGTTATACGTTATACGTTATACGTTATACGTAATATGTAATACGTTATGCGTTATACGTTATACATTATACGTTATACGATATACGTTATACGTTATACATTAGACGTTATAGGTTATACATAATACATTATACGTTACACGTTATACGTTATACGTTATACGTTATACGTTATACGTTATACGTCATACGTTATACGCTACACGTTATACGTTATACGTTATACGTAATATGTAATACGTTATGCGTTATACGTTATACATTATACGTTATACGATATACGTTATACGTTATACATTAGACGTTATAGGTTATACATAATACATTATACGTTACACGTTATACGTTATACGTTATACGTTATACGTTATACGTTATACGTCATACGTTATACGCTACACGTTATACGTTATACGTTATACGTTATACGTTATACGTAATATGTAATACGTTATGCGTTATACGTTATACATTATACGTTATGCGTTATACATTATACGTTATACGTTATACGTTATACGTTATACGTTATACGATATACGTTATACGTTATACGTTATACGTTATACGTTATACGTTATACGTTATACGTTATACGATATACGTTATACGTTATACGTTATGCGTTATAGGATATACGTTGTACGTTATACGTTGTACGTTATACGTTATACGTTATACGTTATACGTTATACGTTATACGTTATACGTTATACGTTATACGTTATACGTTATACGTTATACGTAATATGTAATACGTTATGCGTTATACGTTATACATTATACGTTATACGATATACGTTATACGTTATACATTAGACGTTATAGGTTATACATAATACATTATACGGTACACGTTATACGTTATACGTTATACGTTATACGTTATACGTTATACGTCATACGTTATACGCTACACGTTATACGTAATATGTAATACGTCATACGTTTTACGTTATTCGTTATACGTTCTTCGTTACACGTTCTACGTTATACGTAATGCGTTATACGTTATACGTTATACGTTATACGTTATACGTTATGCGTTATACGTAATATGTAATACGTTATGCGTTATACGTTATACATTATACGTTATGCGTTATACATTATACGTTATATGTTATACGTTATACGTTATACGTTATACGATATACGTTATACGTTATACGTTATACGTTATACGTTATACGTTATACGTTATACGTTATACGATATACGTTATACGTTATACGTTATGCGTTATAGGATATACGTTGTACGTTATACGTTGTACGTTATACGTTATACGTTATACGTTATACGTTATACGTTATACGTTATACGTTATACGTTATACGTTATACGTTATACGTTATACGTTATACGTTATACGTTATACGTAATATGTAATACGTTATGCGTTATACGTTATACATTATACGTTATACGATATACGTTATACGTTATACATTAGACGTTATACGTTATACATAATACATTATACGTTACACGTTATACGTTATACGTTATACGTTATACGTTATACGTTATACGTCATACGTTATACGCTACACGTTATACGTAATATGTAATACGTCATACGTTTTACGTTATTCGTTATACGTCCTTCGTTACACGTTCTACGTTATACGTAATGCGTTATACGTTATACGTTATACGTTATACGTTATACGTTATACGTTATACGTTATACGTTATACGTTATACGTTATACGTTATACGTTATACGTTATACGTTATACGTTATACGTTATACGTTATACGTTATAGGTTATACGTTATACGTTATACGTTATACGTTATACGTTATTCGTTGTACGTTACACGTTATACGTTATACGTTATACGTTATACGTTATACGTTATACGTTATACGTTATACGTTATACGTTATACGTTATACGTTATACGTTATACGTTATACGTTATACGTTATACGTTATACGTTATGCCTTATACGTTATACGTTATACGTTATACGTTATACGTTATACGTTATACGTTATACGTTATACGTTATACGTTATACGTTATACGTTATGCGTTATACGTTATACGTAATATGTAATACGTTATGCGTTATACGTTATACATTATACGTTATGCGTTATACATTATACGTTATACGTTATACGTTATACGTTGTACGTTATACGATATACGTTATACGTTATACGTTATACGTTATACGTTATACGTTATACGTTATACGTTATACGATATACGTTATACGTTATACGTTATGCGTTATAGGATATACGTTGTACGTTATACGTTGTACGTTATACGTTATACGTTATACGTTATACGTTATACGTTATACGTTATACGTTATACGTTATACGTTATACGTTATACGTTATACGTTATACGTTATACGTTATACGTTATACGTTATACGTTATACGTTATACGTTATACGTTATACGTTATACGATATACGTTATACGTTATACGTTATACGTTATACGTTATACGTTATACGTTATACGTTATACGTTATACGATATACGTTATACGTTATACGTTATGCGTTATAGGATATACGTTGTACGTTATACGTTGTACGTTATACGTTATACGTTATACGTTATACGTTATACGTTATACGTTATACGTTATACGTTATACGTTATACGTTATACGTTATACGTAATATGTAATACGTTATGCGTTATACGTTATACATTATACGTTATACGATATACGTTATACGTTATACATTAGACGTTATAGGTTATACATAATACATTATACGGTACACGTTATACGTTATACGTTATACGTTATACGTTATACGTTATACGTCATACGTTATACGCTACACGTTATACGTAATATGTAATACGTCATACGTTTTACGTTATTCGTTATACGTTCTTCGTTACACGTTCTACGTTATACGTAATGCGTTATACGTTATACGTTATACGTTATACGTTATACGTTATGCGTTATACGTAATATGTAATACGTTATGCGTTATACGTTATACATTATACGTTATGCGTTATACATTATACGTTATATGTTATACGTTATACGTTATACGTTATACGATATACGTTATACGTTATACGTTATACGTTATACGTTATACGTTATACGTTATACGTTATACGATATACGTTATACGTTATACGTTATGCGTTATAGGATATACGTTGTACGTTATACGTTGTACGTTATACGTTATACGTTATACGTTATACGTTATACGTTATACGTTATACGTTATACGTTATACGTTATACGTTATACGTTATACGTTATACGTTATACGTTATACGTAATATGTAATACGTTATGCGTTATACGTTATACATTATACGTTATACGATATACGTTATACGTTATACATTAGACGTTATACGTTATACATAATACATTATACGTTACACGTTATACGTTATACGTTATACGTTATACGTTATACGTTATACGTCATACGTTATACGCTACACGTTATACGTAATATGTAATACGTCATACGTTTTACGTTATTCGTTATACGTCCTTCGTTACACGTTCTACGTTATACGTAATGCGTTATACGTTATACGTTATACGTTATACGTTATACGTTATACGTTATACGTTATACGTTATACGTTATACGTTATACGTTATACGTTATACGTTATACGTTATACGTTATACGTTATACGTTATACGTTATAGGTTATACGTTATACGTTATACGTTATACGTTATACGTTATTCGTTGTACGTTACACGTTATACGTTATACGTTATACGTTATACGTTATACGTTATACGTTATACGTTATACGTTATACGTTATACGTTATACGTTATACGTTATACGTTATACGTTATACGTTATACGTTATACGTTATACGTTATGCCTTATACGTTATACGTTATACGTTATACGTTATACGTTATACGTTATACGTTATACGTTATACGTTATACGTTATACGTTATACGTTATGCGTTATACGTTATACGTAATATGTAATACGTTATGCGTTATACGTTATACATTATACGTTATGCGTTATACATTATACGTTATACGTTATACGTTATACGTTGTACGTTATACGATATACGTTATACGTTATACGTTATACGTTATACGTTATACGTTATACGTTATACGTTATACGATATACGTTATACGTTATACGTTATGCGTTATAGGATATACGTTGTACGTTATACGTTGTACGTTATACGTTATACGTTATACGTTATACGTTATACGTTATACGTTATACGTTATACGTTATACGTTATACGTTATACGTTATACGTTATACGTTATACGTTATACGTTATACGTTATACGTTATACGTTATACGTTATACGTTATACGTTATACGTTATACGTTCTACGTTATACGTTCTACGTTATACGTTATACGTTATACGTTATACGTTGTACGTTATACGTTATACGATATACGTTATACGTTATACGTTATACGTTATACGTTATACGTTATACGTTATACGTTATACGTTATACGTTATACGTTATACGTTATACGTTATACGTTATACGTTATACGTTATACGTTATACGTTATACGTTATACGTTATACGTTATACGTTATACGTAATATGTAATACGTTATGCGTTATACGTTATACATTATACGTTATGCGATATACGTTATACGTTATACATTAGACGTTATAGGTTATACATAATACATTATACGTTACACGTTATACGTTATACGTTATACGTTATACGTTATACGTTATACGTCATACGTTATACGCTACACGTTATACGTTATACGTTATACGTAATATGTAATACGTTATGCGTTATACGTTATACATTATACGTTATACGATATACGTTATACGTTATACATTAGACGTTATAGGTTATACATAATACATTATACGTTACACGTTATACGTTATACGTTATACGTTATACGTTATACGTTATACGTCATACGTTATACGCTACACGTTATACGTTATACGTTATACGTTATACGTTATACGTAATATGTAATACGTTATGCGTTATACGTTATACATTATACGTTATGCGTTATACATTATACGTTATACGTTATACGTTATACGTTATACGTTATACGTTATACGATATACGTTATACGTTATACGTTATACGTTATACGTTATACGTTATACGTTATACGTTATACGATATACGTTATACGTTATACGTTATGCGTTATAGGATATACGTTGTACGTTATACGTTGTACGTTATACGTTATACGTTATACGTTATACGTTATACGTTATACGTTATACGTTATACGTTATACGTTATACGTTATACGTTATACGTTATACGTAATATGTAATACGTTATGCGTTATACGTTATACATTATACGTTATACGATATACGTTATACGTTATACATTAGACGTTATAGGTTATACATAATACATTATACGGTACACGTTATACGTTATACGTCATACGTTATACGTTATACGTTATACGTCATACGTTATACGCTACACGTTATACGTAATATGTAATACGTCATACGTTTTACGTTATTCGTTATACGTTCTTCGTTACACGTTCTACGTTATACGTAATGCGTTATACGTTATACGTTATACGTTATACGTTATACGTTATACGTTATACGTAATATGTAATACGTTATGCGTTATACGTTATACATTATACGTTATGCGTTATACATTATACGTTATATGTTATACGTTATACGTTATACGTTATACGATATACGTTATACGTTATACGTTATACGTTATACGTTATACGTTATACGTTATACGTTATACGATATACGTTATACGTTATACGTTATGCGTTATAGGATATACGTTGTACGTTATACGTTGTACGTTATACGTTATACGTTATACGTTATACGTTATACGTTATACGTTATACGTTATACGTTATACGTTATACGTTATACGTTATACGTTATACGTTATACGTTATACGTAATATGTAATACGTTATGCGTTATACGTTATACATTATACGTTATACGATATACGTTATACGTTATACATTAGACGTTATACGTTATACATAATACATTATACGTTACACGTTATACGTTATACGTTATACGTTATACGTTATACGTCATACGTTATACGCTACACGTTATACGTAATATGTAATACGTCATACGTTTTACGTTATTCGTTATACGTTCTTCGTTACACGTTCTACGTTATACGTAATGCGTTATACGTTATACGTTATACGTTATACGTTATACGTTATACGTTATACGTTATACGTTATACGTTATACGTTATACGTTATACGTTATACGTTATACGTTATACGTTATAGGTTATACGTTATACGTTATACGTTATACGTTATACGTTATACGTTATTCGTTGTACGTTACACGTTATACGTTATACGTTATACGTTATACGTTATACGTTATACGTTATACGTTATACGTTATACGTTATACGTTATACGTTATACGTTATACGTTATACGTTATACGTTATACGTTATACGTTATACGTTATACGTTATACGTTATACGTTATACGTTATACGTTATACGTTATACGTTATACGTTATACGTTATGCGTTATACGTTATACGTAATATGTAATACGTTATGCGTTATACGTTATACATTATACGTTATGCGTTATACATTATACGTTATACGTTATACGTTATACGTTATACGTTATACGATATACGTTATACGTTATACGTTATACGTTATACGTTATACGTTATACGTTATACGTTATACGATATACGTTATACGTTATACGTTATGCGTTATAGGATATACGTTGTACGTTATACGTTATACGTTGTACGTTATACGTTATACGTTATACGTTATACGTTATACGTTATACGTTATACGTTATACGTTATACGTTATACGTTATACGTTATACGTTATACGTTATACGTTATACGTTATACGTTATACGTTATACGTTATACGTTATACGTTATACGTTATACGTTATACGTTATACGTTATACGTAATATGTAATACGTTATGCGCTATACGTTATACATTATACGATATACGTTATACGTTATACATTAGACGTTATAGGTTATACATAATACATTATACGTTACACGTTATACGTTATACGTTATACGTTATACGTTATACGTTATACGTTATACGTTATAGGTTATACGTTATACGTTATACGTTATACGTTATACGTTATACGTTATACGTTATACGTTATACGTTATACGTTATACATTATACGTTATACGTTATACGTTATACGTTATACGTTATACGTTATACGTTATACGTTATACGTTATACGTTATACGTTATACATTATACGTTATACGTTATACGTTATACGTTATACGTTATACGTTATACGTTATACGTTATACGTTATACGTTATACGTTATACGTTATACGTTATACGTTATACGTTATACGGTATACGTTATGCGTTATACGCTATACGTTATGCGTTATAGGATATACGTTATGCGTTATAGGATATACGTTATACGTTATACGTTATACGTTATACGTTATACGTTATACGTCATACGTTATACGCTACACGTTATACGTTATACGTTATACGTAATATGTAATACGTTATGCGTTATACGTTATACATTATACGTTATACGATATACGTTATACGATATACATTAGACGTTATAGGTTATACATAATACATTATACGTTACACGTCATACGTTATACGCTACACGTTATACGTTATACGTTATACGTAATATGTAATACGTTATGCGTTATACGTTATACATTATACGTTATACGATATACGTTATACGTTATACATTAGACGTTATAGGTTATACATAATACATTATACGTTATACGTTATACGTTATACGTTATACGTTATACGTTATACGTTATACGTTATACGTTATACGTTATACGTTATACGTTATACGTTATACGTTATACGTTATACGTTATACGTTATACGTCATACGTTATACGCTACACGTTATACGTTATACATTATACGTAATATGTAATACGTTATGCGTTATACGTTATACATTATACGTTATACGATATACGTTATACGTTATACATTAGACGTTATAGGTTATACATAATACATTATACGTTACACGTTATACGTTATACGTTATACGTTATACGTTATACGTTATACGTCATACGTTATACGCTACACGTTATACGTTATACGTTATACGTTATACGTTATACGTAATATGTAATACGTTATGCGTTATACGTTATACATTATACGTTATGCGTTATACATTATACGTTATACGTTATACGTTATACGTTATACGTTATACGATATACGTTATACGTTATACGTTATACGTTATACGTTATACGTTATACGTTATACGTTATACGTTATACGTTATACGTTATACGTTATACGTTATACGTTATACGTTATACGTTATACGTTGTACGTTATACGTAATATGTAATACGTTATGCGTTATACGTTATACATTATACGTTATACGATATACGTTATACGTTATACATTAGACGTTATAGGTTATACATAATACATTATACGTTACACGTTATACGTAATATGTAATACGTTATGCGTTATACGTTATACATTATACGTTATGCGTTATACATTATACGTTATATGTTATACGTTATACGTTATACGTTATACGATATACGTTATACGTTATACGTTATACGTTATACGTTATACGTTATACGTTATACGTTATACGTTATACGATATACGTTATACGTTATACGTTATGCGTTATACATTAGACGTTATAGGTTATACATAATACATTATACGTTACACGTTATACGTTATACGTTATACGTTATACGTTATACGTTATACGTCATACGTTATACGTTATACGTTATACGTTATACGTTATACGTTATACGTTATACGTTATACGTTATACGTTATACGTTATACGTTATACGTAATATGTAATACGTTATGCGCTATACGTTATACATTATACGTTATACGATATACGTTATACGTTATACATTAGACGTTATAGGTTATACATAATACATTATACGTTACACGTTATACGTTATACGTTATACGTTATACGTTATACGTTATACGTTATACGTTATAGGTTATACGTTATACGTTATACGTTATACGTTATACGTTATACGTTATACGTTATACGTTATACGTTATACGTTATACATTATACGTTATACGTTATACGTTATACGTTATACGTTATACGTTATACGTTATACGTTATACGTTATACGTTATACGTTATACATTATACGTTATACGTTATACGTTATACGTTATACGTTATACGTTATACGTTATACGTTATACGTTATACGTTATACGTTATACGTTATACGTTATACGTTATACGTTATACGGTATACGTTATGCGTTATACGCTATACGTTATGCGTTATAGGATATACGTTATGCGTTATAGGATATACGTTATACGTTATACGTTATACGTTATACGTTATACGTTATACGTCATACGTTATACGCTACACGTTATACGTTATACGTTATACGTAATATGTAATACGTTATGCGTTATACGTTATACATTATACGTTATACGATATACGTTATACGATATACATTAGACGTTATAGGTTATACATAATACATTATACGTTACACGTCATACGTTATACGCTACACGTTATACGTTATACGTTATACGTAATATGTAATACGTTATGCGTTATACGTTATACATTATACGTTATACGATATACGTTATACGTTATACATTAGACGTTATAGGTTATACATAATACATTATACGTTACACGTTATACGTTATACGTTATACGTTATACGTTATACGTTATACGTTATACGTCATACGTTATACGTTATACGTTATACGTTATACGATATACGTTATACGTTATACGTTATACGTTATACGTTATACGTTATACGTTATACGTTATACGATATACGTTATACGTTATACGTTATGCGTTATAGGATATACGTTGTACGTTATACGTTGTACGTTATACGTTATACGTTATACGTTATACGTTATACGTTATACGTTATACGTTATACGTTATACGTTATACGTTATACGTTATACGTCATACGTTATACGCTACACGTTATACGTAATATGTAATACGTCATACGTTTTACGTTATTCGTTATACGTTCTTCGTTACACGTTCTACGTTATACGTAATGCGTTATACGTTATACGTTATACGTTATACGTTATACGTTATACGTTATACGTAATATGTAATACGTTATGCGTTATACGTTATACATTATACGTTATGCGTTATACATTATACGTTATATGTTATACGTTATACGTTATACGTTATACGATATACGTTATACGTTATACGTTATACGTTATACGTTATACGTTATACGTTATACGTTATACGTTATACGATATACGTTATACGTTATACGTTATGCGTTATACATTAGACGTTATAGGTTATACATAATACATTATACGTTACACGTTATACGTTATACGTTATACGTTATACGTTATACGTTATACGTCATACGTTATACGCTACACGTTATACGTTATACGTTATACGTAATATGTAATACGTTATGCGTTATACGTTATACATTATACGTTATACGATATACGTTATACGTTATACATTAGACGTTATAGGTTATACATAATACATTATACGTTACACGTTATACGTTATACGTTATACGTTATACGTTATACGTTATACGTCATACGTTATACGCTACACGTTATACGTTATACGTTATACGTTATACGTTATACGTAATATGTAATACGTTATGCGTTATACGTTATACATTATACGTTATGCGTTATACATTATACGTTATACGTTATACGTTATACGTTATACGTTATACGATATACGTTATACGTTATACGTTATACGTTATACGTTATACGTTATACGTTATACGTTATACGTTATACGATATACGTTATACGTTATACGTTATGCGTTATAGGATATACGTTGTACGTTATACGTTGTACGTTATACGTTATACGTTATACGTTATACGTTATACGTTATACGTTATACGTTATACGTTATACGTTATACGTTATACGTTATACGTTATACGTAATATGTAATACGTTATGCGTTATACGTTATACATTATACGTTATACGATATACGTTATACGTTATACATTAGACGATATAGGTTATACATAATACATTATACGGTACACGTTATACGTTATACGTTATACGTTATACGTTATACGTTATACGTCATACGTTATACGCTACACGTTATACGTAATATGTAATACGTCATACGTTTTACGTTATTCGTTATACGTTCTTCGTTACACGTTCTACGTTATACGTAATGCGTTATACGTTATACGTTATACGTTATACGTTATACGTTATACGTTATACGTAATATGTAATACGTTATGCGTTATACGTTATACATTATACGTTATGCGTTATACATTATACGTTATATGTTATACGTTATACGTTATACGTTATACGATATACGTTATACGTTATACGTTATACGTTATACGTTATACGTTATACGTTATACGTTATACGATATACGTTATACGTTATACGTTATGCGTTATAGGATATACGTTGTACGTTATACGTTGTACGTTATACGTTATACGTTATACGTTATACGTTATACGTTATACGTTATACGTTATACGTTATACGTTATACGTTATACGTTATACGTTATACGTTATACGTTATACGTTATACGTTATACGTTATACGTTATACGTTATAGATTATACGTTATACGTTATACGTTATACGTTATACGTTATACGTTATTCGTTGTACGTTACACGTTATACGTTATACGTTATACGTTATACGTTATACGTTATACTTTATACGTTATACGTTATACGTTATACGTTATACGTTATACGTTATACGTTATACGTTATACGTTATACGTTATACGTTATACGTTATACGTTATACGTTATACGTTATGCGTTATACGTTATACGTAATATGTAATACGTTATGCGTTATACGTTATACATTATACGTTATGCGTTATACATTATACGTTATACGTTATACGTTATACGTTATACGTTATACGATATACGTTATACGTTATACGTTATACGTTATACGTTATACGTTATACGTTATACGTTATACGTTATACGTTATACGTTATACGTTATACGTTATGCGTTATACGTTATACGTAATATGTAATACGTTATGCGTTATACGTTATACATTATACGTTATGCGTTATACATTATACGTTATACGTTATACGTTATACGTTATACGTTATACGATATACGTTATACGTTATACGTTATACGTTATACGTTATACGTTATACGTTATACGTTATACGATATACGTTATACGTTATACGTTATGCGTTATAGGATATACGTTGTACGTTATACGTTGTACGTTATACGTTATACGTTATACGTTATACGTTATACGTTATACGTTATACGTTATACGTTATACGTTATACGTTATACGTTATACGTTATACGTTATACGTTATACGTTATACGTTATACGTTATACGTTATACGTTATACGTTATACGTTATACGTTATACGTTATACGTTATACGTTATACGTTATACGTAATATGTAATACGTTATGCGTTATACGTTATACATTATACGTTATACGATATACGTTATACGTTATACATTAGACGTTATAGGTTATACATAATACATTATACGTTACACGTTATACGTTATACGTTATACGTTATACGTTATACGTTATACGTTATACGTTATAGGTTATACGTTATACGTTATACGTTATACGTTATACGTTATACGATATACGTTATACGTTATACGTTATACGTTATACGTTATACGTTACACGTTATACGTTATACGTTATACGTTATACGTTATACGTTATACGTTATACGTTATACGTTATACGTTATACGTTATACGTTATACGTTATACGTTATACGTTATGCGTTATACATTATACGTTATACGTTATACGTTATACGTTATACGTTATACGTTATACGTTATACGTTATACGTTATACGTTATACGTTATACGTTATACGTTATACGTTATACGTTATACGTTATACGTTATACGTTATACGTTATACGATATACGTTATACGTTATACGTTATACGTTATACGTTATACGTTATACGTTATACGTTATACGTTATACGTTATACGTTATACGTTATACGTTATAGGTTATACGTTATACGTTATACGTTGTACGTTATACGTTATACGTTATACGTTATACGTTATACGTTATGCGTTATACATTATACGTTATACGTTATACGTTATACGTTATACGTTATACGTTATACGTTATACGTTATACGTTATACGTTATACGTTATACGTTATACGTTATACGTTATACGGTATACGTTATGCGTTATACGCTATACGTTGTGCGTTATAGGATATACGTTATGCTTTATAGGATATACGTTATACGTTATACGTTGTACGTTACACGTTATACGTTATACGTTATACGTTATACGATATACGTTATACGTTATACGTTATACGTTATACGTTATACGTTATACGTTATACGTTATACGTTATACGTTATACGTTATACGTTATACGTTATACGTTATACGTTATACGTTATACGTTATACGTTATACGTCATACGTTATACGCTACACGTTATACGTTATACATTATACGTAATATGTAATACGTTATGCGTTATACGTTATACATTATACGTTATACGATATACGTTATACGTTATACATTAGACGTTATAGGTTATACATAATACATTATACGTTACACGTTATACGTTATACGTTATACGTTATACGTTATACGTTATACGTCATACGTTATACGCTACACGTTATACGTTATACGTTATACGTTATACGTTATACGTAATATGTAATACGTTATGCGTTATACGTTATACATTATACGTTATGCGTTATACATTATACGTTATACGTTATACGTTATACGTTATACGTTATACGATATACGTTATACGTTATACGTTATACGTTATACGTTATACGTTATACGTTATACGTTATACGTTATACGTTATACGTTATACGTTATACGTTATACGTTATACGTTATACGTTATACGTTGTACGTTATACGTAATATGTAATACGTTATGCGTTATACGTTATACATTATACGTTATACGATATACGTTATACGTTATACATTAGACGTTATAGGTTATACATAATACATTATACGTTACACGTTATACGTAATATGTAATACGTCATACGTTTTACGTTATTCGTTATACGTTCTTCGTTACACGTTCTACGTTATACGTAATGCGTTATACGTTATACGTTATACGTTATACGTTATACGTTATACGTTATACGTTATACGTTATACGTTATACGTTATACGGTATACGTTATGCGTTATACGCTATACATTATGCGTTATAGGATATACGTTATACGTTATACGTTGTACGTTACACGTTATACGTTATACGTTATACGTTATACGTTATACGTTATACGTTATACGTTATACGTTATACGTTATACGTTATACGTTATACGTTATACGTTATACGTTATACGTTATACGTTATACGTTATACGTTATACTTTATACGTTATACGTTATACGTTATACGTTATACGTTATACGTTATACGTTATACGTTATACGTTATACGTTATGCGTTATACGTTATACGTAATATGTAATACGTTATGCGTTATACGTTATACATTATACGTTATACGTTATACATTATACGTTATACGATATACGATATACGTTATACGTTATACATTAGACGTTATAGGTTATACATAATACATTATACGTTACACGTTATACGTTATACGTTATACGTTATACGTTATACGTTATACGTTATACGTTATACGTTATACGTTATACGTTATACGTTATACGTTATACGTAATATGTAATACGTTATGCGTTATACGTTATACATTATACGTTATACGATATACGTTATACGTTATACATTAGCCGTTATAGGTTATACATAATACATTATACGTTACACGTTATACGTTATGCGTTATACGTTATACGTTATACGTTATACGTCATACGTTATACGCTACACGTTATACGTAATATGTAATACGTCATACGTTTTACGTTATTCGTTATACGTTCTTCGTTACACGTTCTACGTTATACGTAATGCATTATACGTTATACGTTATACGTTATACGTTATACGTTATACGTTATACGTTATACGTTATACGTTATACGTTATACGTTATACGTTATACTTTATACGTTATACGTTATACGTTATACGTTATACGTTATACGTTATACGTTATACGTTATACGTTATACGTTATACGTTATACGTTATACGTTGTACGTTATACGTTATACGTTATACGTTATACGTTATACGTTATACGTTATACGTAATATGTAATACGTTATGCGTTATACGTTATACATTATACGTTATACGATATACGTTATACGTTATACATTAGACGTTATAGGTTATACATAATACATTATACGTTACACGTTATACGTTATACGTTATACGTTATACGTTATACGTTATACGTTATACGTCATACGTTATACGCTACACGTTATACGTAATATGTAATACGTCATACGTTTTACGTTATTCGTTATACGTTCTTCGTTACACGATCTACGTTATACGTAATGCGTTATACGTTATACGTTATACGTTATACGTTATACGTTATACGTTATACGTTATACGTTATACGTTATACGTTATACGTTATAGGTTATACGTTATACGTTATACGTTATACGTTATACGTTATACGTTATACGTTATACGTTATACGTTATACGTTATACGTTATACGTTATACGTTATACGTTATACGTTATACGTTATACGTTATACGTTATACGTTATACGTTATACGTTATACGTTATACGTTATACGTTATACGTTATACGTTATACGTTATACGTTATACGTTATACGTTATACGTTATACGTTATACGTTATACGTTATACGTTATACGTTATACGTTATACGTTATACGTTATACGTTATACGTTATACGTTATACGTTATACGGTATACGTTATGCGTTATACGCTATACGTTATGCGTTATAGGATATACGTTATGCGTTATAGGATATACGTTATACGTTATACGTTGTACGTTACACGTTATACGTTATACGTTATACGTTATACGTTATACGTTATACGTTATACGTTATACGTTATACGTTATACGTTATACGTTATACGTTATATGTTATACGTTATACGTTATACGTTATACGTTATACGTTATACGTTATACGTTATACGTCATACGTTATACGCTACACGTTATACGTAATATGTAATACGTTATGCGTTATACGTTATACATTATACGTTATACGATATACGTTATACGTTATACATTAGCCGTTATAGGTTATACATAATACATTATACGTTACACGTTATACGTTATACGTTATACGTTATACGTTATACGTTATACGTCATACGTTATACGCTACACGTTATACGTAATATGTAATACGTCATACGTTTTACGTTATTCGTTATACGTTCTTCGTTACATGTTCTACGTTATACGTTATACGTTATACGTTATACGTTATACGTTATACGTTATACGTTATACGTTATAGGTTATACGTTATACGTTATACGTTATACGTTATACGTTATACTTTATACGTTATACGTTATACGTTATACGTTATACGTTATACGTTATACGTTATACGTTATACGTTATACGTTATACGTTATACGTTATACGTTATACGTTATACGTTATACGTTATACGTTATACGTTATACGTTATACGTTATACGTTATACGTAATATGTTATACGTTATGCGTTATACGTTATACATTATACGTTATACGATATACGTTATACGTTATACATTAGACGTTATAGGTTATACATAATACATTATACGTTACACGTTATACGTTATACGTTATACGTTATACGTTATACGTTATACGTCATACGTTATACGCTACACGTTATACGTAATATGTAATACGTCATACGTTTTACGTTATTCGTTATACGTTCTTCGTTACACGATCTACGTTATACGTAAAGCGTTATACGTTATACGTTATACGTTATACGTTATACGTTATACGTTATACGTTATACGTTATACGTTATAGGTTATACGTTATACGTTATACGTTATACGTTATACGTTATACGTTATACGTAATATGTAATACGTCATACGTTTTACGTTATTCGTTATACGTTCTTCGTTACACGATCTACGTTTTACGTAATGCGTTATAGGATATACGTTATGCGTTATAGGATATACGTTATACGTTATACGTTGTACGTTACACGTTATACGTTATACGTTATACGTTATACGTTATACGTTATACGTTATACGTTATACGTTATACGTTATACGTTATACGTTATGCGTTATAGGATATACGTTGTACGTTATACGTTGTACGTTATACGTTATACGTTATACGTTATACGTTATACGTTATACGTTATACGTTATACGTTATACGTTATACGTTATACGTTATACGTTATACGTTATACGTTATACGTTATACGTTATACGTTATACGTTATACGTTATACGTTATACGTTATACGTTATACGTTATACGTTATACGTTATACGTAATATGTAATACGTTATGCGTTATACGTTATACGTTATACGTTATACGATATACGTTATACGTTATACGTTATGCGTTACAGGATATACGTTGTACGTTATACGTTGTACGTTATACGTTATACGTTATACGTTATACGTTATACGTTATACGTTATACGTTATACGTTATACGTTATACGTTATACGTTATACGTTATACGTTATACGTTATACGTTATACGTTATACGTTATACGTTATACGTTATACGTTATACGTTATACGTTATACGTTATACGTTATACGTTATACGTTATACGTTATACGTAATATGTAATACGTTATGCGTTATACGTTATACATTATACGTTATACGATATACGTTATACGTTATACATTAGACGTTATAGGTTATACATAATACATTATACGTTACACGTTATACGTTATACGTTATACGTTATACGTTATACGTCATACGTTATACGCTACACGTTATACGTAATATGTAATACGTCATACGTTTTACGTTATTCGTTATACGTTCTTCGTAACACGATCTACGTTATACGTAATGCGTTATACGTTATACGTTATACGTTATACGTTATACGTTATACGTTATACGTTATACGTTATACGTTATACGTTATACGTTATAGGTTATACGTTATACGTTATACGTTATACGTTATACGTTATACGTTATACGTTTTACGTTATACGTTAGACGTTATAGGTTATACATAATACATTATACGTTACACGTTATACGTTATACGTTATACGTTATACGTTATACGTTATACGTTATACGTCATACGTTATACGCTACACGTTATACGTAATATGTAATACGTCATACGTTTTACGTTATTCGTTATACGTTCTTCGTTACACGATCTACGTTATACGTAATGCGTTATACGTTATACGTTATACGTTATACGTTATACGTTATACGTTATACGTTATACGTTATACGTTATACGTTATACGTTATACGATATAGGTTATACGTTATACGTTATACGTTATACGTTATACGTTATACGTTATACGTTATACGTTATACGTTATACGTTATACGTTATACGTTATACGTTATACGTTATACGTAATATGTAATACGTCATACGTTTTACGTTATTCGTTATACGTTCTTCGTTACACGATCTACGTTATACGTAATGCGTTATAGGATATACGTTATGCGTTATAGGATATACGTTATACGTTATACGTTGTACGTTACACGTTATACGTTATACGTTATACGTTATACGTTATACGTTATACGTTATACGTTATACGTTATACGTTATACGTTATACGTTATACGTTATATGTTATACGTTATACGTTATACGTTATACGTTATACGGTATACGTTATGCGTTATACGCTATACGTTATGCGTTATAGGATATACGTTATGCGTTATAGGATATACGTTATACGTTATACGTTGTACGTTACACGTTATACGTTATACGTTATACGTTATACGTTATACGTTATACGTTATACGTTATACGTTATAGGATATACGTTGTACGTTATACGTTGTACGTTATACGTTATACGTTATACGTTATACGTTATACGTTATACGTTATACGTTATACGTTATACGTTATACGTTATACGTTATACGTAATATGTAATACGTTATGCGTTATACGTTATACATTATACGTTATACGATATACGTTATACGTTATACATTAGACGTTATAGGTTATACATAATACATTATACGGTACACGTTATACGTTATACGTTATACGTTATACGTTATACGTTATACGTTATACGTTATACGTTATACGTTATACGTTATACGTTATACGTTATACGTTATACGTTATACGTTATACGTTATACGTTATACGTTATACGTTATACGTTATACGTTATACGTTATACGTTATACGTTATACGTTATACGTAATATGTAATACGTTATGCGTTATACGTTATACGTTATACGTTATACGATATACGTTATACGTTATACGTTATGCGTTACAGGATATACGTTGTACGTTATACGTTGTACGTTATACGTTATACGTTATACGTTATACGTTATACGTTATACGTTATACGTTATACGTTATACGTTATACGTTATACGTTATACGTTATACGTTATACGTTATACGTTATACGTTATACGTTATACGTTATACGTTATACGTTATACGTTATACGTTATACGTTATACGTTATACGTTATACGTTATACGTAATACGTTATACGTAATATGTAATACGTTATGCGTTATACGTTATACATTATACGTTATGCGTTATACATTATACGTTATACGTTATACGTTATACGTTATACGTTATACGATATACGTTATACGTTATACGTTATACGTTATACGTTATACGTTATACGTTATACGTTATACGTTATACGATATACGTTATACGTTATACGTTATGCGTTATAGGATATACGTTGTACGTTATACGTTGTACGTTATACGTTATACGTTATACGTTATACGTTATACGTTATACGTTATACGTTATACGTTATACGTTATACGTTATACGTTATACGTAATATGTAATACGTTATGCGTTATACGTTATACATTATACGTTATACGATATACGTTATACGTTATACATTAGACGTTATAGGTTATACATAATACATTATACGGTACACGTTATACGTTATACGTTATACGTTATACGTTATACGTTATACGTCATACGTTATACGCTACACGTTATACGTAATATGTAATACGTCATACGTTTTACGTTATTCGTTATACGTTCTTCGTTACACGTTCTACGTTATACGTAATGCGTTATACGTTATACGTTATACGTTATACGTTATACGTTATACGTTATACGTAATATGTAATACGTTATGCGTTATACGTTATACATTATACGTTATGCGTTATACATTATACGTTATATGTTATACGTTATACGTTATACGTTATACGATATACGTTATACGTTATACGTTATACGTTATACGTTATACGTTATACGTTATACGTTATACGATATACGTTATACGTTATACGTTATGCGTTATAGGATATACGTTGTACGTTATACGTTGTACGTTATACGTTATACGTTATACGTTATACGTTATACGTTATACGTTATACGTTATACGTTATACGTTATACGTTATACGTTATACGTTATACGTTATACGTTATACGTTATACGTAATATGTAATACGTTATGCGTTATACGTTATACATTATACGTTGTACGATATACGTTATACGTTATACATTAGACGTTATACGTTATACATAATACATTATACGTTACACGTTATACGTTATACGTTATACGTTATACGTTATACGTTATACGTCATACGTTATACGCTACACGTTATACGTAATATGTAATACGTCATACGTTTTACGTTATTCGTTATACGTTCTTCGTTACACGTTCTACGTTATACGTAATGCG
Source organism: Ptiloglossa arizonensis (assembly GCF_051014685.1). NCBI lineage: Eukaryota > Metazoa > Arthropoda > Insecta > Hymenoptera > Colletidae > Ptiloglossa > Ptiloglossa arizonensis. The sequence continues at coordinate 193,182 of NW_027478910.1, read as the reverse complement.
TTATACGTTATACGTTATACGTTATACGTTATACGTTATACGTTATACGTTATACGTTATACGTTATACGTTATACGTTATACGTTATACGTTATACGTTATACGTTATAGGTTATACGTTATACGTTATACGTTATACGTTATACGTTATACGTTATTCGTTGTACGTTACACGTTATACGTTATACGTTATACGTTATACGTTATACGTTATACTTTATACGTTATACGTTATACGTTATACGTTATACGTTATACGTTATACGTTATACGTTATACGTTATACGTTATACGTTATACGTTATACGTTATACGTTATACGTTATGCGTTATACGTTATACGTAATATGTAATACGTTATGCGTTATACGTTATACATTATACGTTATGCGTTATACATTATACGTTATACGTTATACGTTATACGTTATACGTTATACGATATACGTTATACGTTATACGTTATACGTTATACGTTATACGTTATACGTTATACGTTATACGTTATACGTTATACGTTATACGTTATACGTTATGCGTTATACGTAATACGTAATATGTAATACGTTATGCGTTATACGTTATACATTATACGTTATGCGTTATACATTATACGTTATACGTTATACGTTATACGTTATACGTTATACGATATACGTTATACGTTATACGTTATACGTTATACGTTATACGTTATACGTTATACGTTATACGATATACGTTATACGTTATACGTTATGCGTTATAGGATATACGTTGTACGTTATACGTTGTACGTTATACGTTATACGTTATACGTTATACGTTATACGTTATACGTTATACGTTATACGTTATACGTTATACGTTATACGTTATACGTTATACGTTATACGTTATACGTTATACGTTATACGTTATACGTTATACGTTATACGTTATACGTTATACGTTATACGTTATACGTTATACGTTATACGTTATACGTAATATGTAATACGTTATGCGTTATACGTTATACATTATACGTTATACGATATACGTTATACGTTATACATTAGACGTTATAGGTTATACATAATACATTATACGTTACACGTTATACGTTATACGTTATACGTTATACGTTATACGTTATACGTTATACGTTATAGGTTATACGTTATACGTTATACGTTATACGTTATACGTTATACGATATACGTTATACGTTATACGTTATACGTTATACGTTATACGTTACACGTTATACGTTATACGTTATACGTTATACGTTATACGTTATACGTTATACGTTATACGTTATACGTTATACGTTATACGTTATACGTTATACGTTATACGTTATGCGTTATACATTATACGTTATACGTTATACGTTATACGTTATACGTTATACGTTATACGTTATACGTTATACGTTATACGTTATACGTTATACGTTATACGTTATACGTTATACGTTATACGTTATACGTTATACGATATACGTTATACGTTATACGTTATACGTTATACGTTATACGTTATACGTTATACGTTATACGTTATACGTTATACGTTATACGTTATACGTTATAGGTTATACGTTATACGTTATACGTTATACGTTATACGTTATACGTTATACGTTATACGTTATACGTTATGCGTTATACATTATACGTTATACGTTATACGTTATACGTTATACGTTATACGTTATACGTTATACGTTATACGTTATACGTTATACGTTATACGTTATACGGTATACGTTATGCGTTATACGCTATACGTTGTGCGTTATAGGATATACGTTATGCTTTATAGGATATACGTTATACGTTATACGTTGTACGTTACACGTTATACGTTATACGTTATACGTTATACGATATACGTTATACGTTATACGTTATACGTTATACGTTATACGTTATACGTTATACGTTATACGTTATACGTTATACGTTATACGTTATACGTTATACGTTATACGTTATACGTTATACGTTATACGTTATACGTCATACGTTATACGCTACACGTTATACGTTATACATTATACGTAATATGTAATACGTTATGCGTTATACGTTATACATTATACGTTATACGATATACGTTATACGTTATACATTAGACGTTATAGGTTATACATAATACATTATACGTTACACGTTATACGTTATACGTTATACGTTATACGTTATACGTTATACGTCATACGTTATACGCTACACGTTATACGTTATACGTTATACGTTATACGTTATACGTAATATGTAATACGTTATGCGTTATACGTTATACATTATACGTTATGCGTTATACATTATACGTTATACGTTATACGTTATACGTTATACGTTATACGATATACGTTATACGTTATACGTTATACGTTATACGTTATACGTTATACGTTATACGTTATACGTTATACGTTATACGTTATACGTTATACGTTATACGTTATACGTTATACGTTATACGTTGTACGTTATACGTAATATGTAATACGTTATGCGTTATACGTTATACATTATACGTTATACGATATACGTTATACGTTATACATTAGACGTTATAGGTTATACATAATACATTATACGTTACACGTTATACGTAATATGTAATACGTCATACGTTTTACGTTATTCGTTATACGTTCTTCGTTACACGTTCTACGTTATACGTAATGCGTTATACGTTATACGTTATACGTTATACGTTATACGTTATACGTTATACGTTATACGTTATACGTTATACGTTATACGGTATACGTTATGCGTTATACGCTATACATTATGCGTTATAGGATATACGTTATACGTTATACGTTGTACGTTACACGTTATACGTTATACGTTATACGTTATACGTTATACGTTATACGTTATACGTTATACGTTATACGTTATACGTTATACGTTATACGTTATACGTTATACGTTATACGTTATACGTTATACGTTATACGTTATACGTTATACTTTATACGTTATACGTTATACGTTATACGTTATACGTTATACGTTATACGTTATACGTTATACGTTATACGTTATGCGTTATACGTTATACGTAATATGTAATACGTTATGCGTTATACGTTATACATTATACGTTATACGTTATACATTATACGTTATACGATATACGATATACGTTATACGTTATACATTAGACGTTATAGGTTATACATAATACATTATACGTTACACGTTATACGTTATACGTTATACGTTATACGTTATACGTTATACGTTATACGTTATACGTTATACGTTATACGTTATACGTTATACGTTATACGTAATATGTAATACGTTATGCGTTATACGTTATACATTATACGTTATACGATATACGTTATACGTTATACATTAGCCGTTATAGGTTATACATAATACATTATACGTTACACGTTATACGTTATGCGTTATACGTTATACGTTATACGTTATACGTCATACGTTATACGCTACACGTTATACGTAATATGTAATACGTCATACGTTTTACGTTATTCGTTATACGTTCTTCGTTACACGTTCTACGTTATACGTAATGCATTATACGTTATACGTTATACGTTATACGTTATACGTTATACGTTATACGTTATACGTTATACGTTATACGTTATACGTTATACGTTATACTTTATACGTTATACGTTATACGTTATACGTTATACGTTATACGTTATACGTTATACGTTATACGTTATACGTTATACGTTATACGTTATACGTTGTACGTTATACGTTATACGTTATACGTTATACGTTATACGTTATACGTTATACGTAATATGTAATACGTTATGCGTTATACGTTATACATTATACGTTATACGATATACGTTATACGTTATACATTAGACGTTATAGGTTATACATAATACATTATACGTTACACGTTATACGTTATACGTTATACGTTATACGTTATACGTTATACGTCATACGTTATACGCTACACGTTATACGTAATATGTAATACGTCATACGTTTTACGTTATTCGTTATACGTTCTTCGTTACACGATCTACGTTATACGTAATGCGTTATACGTTATACGTTATACGTTATACGTTATACGTTATACGTTATACGTTATACGTTATACGTTATACGTTATACGTTATAGGTTATACGTTATACGTTATACGTTATACGTTATACGTTATACGTTATACGTTATACGTTATACGTTATACGTTATACGTTATACGTTATACGTTATACGTTATACGTTATACGTTATACGTTATACGTTATACGTTATACGTTATACGTTATACGTTATACGTTATACGTTATACGTTATACGTTATACGTTATACGTTATACGTTATACGTTATACGTTATACGTTATACGTTATACGTTATACGTTATACGTTATACGTTATACGTTATACGTTATACGTTATACGTTATACGTTATACGTTATACGTTATACGTTATACGTTATACGTTATACGTTATACGTTATACGGTATACGTTATGCGTTATACGCTATACGTTATGCGTTATAGGATATACGTTATGCGTTATAGGATATACGTTATACGTTATACGTTGTACGTTACACGTTATACGTTATACGTTATACGTTATACGTTATACGTTATACGTTATACGTTATACGTTATACGTTATACGTTATACGTTATACGTTATACGTTATATGTTATACGTTATACGTTATACGTTATACGTTATACGTTATACGTTATACGTTATACGTCATACGTTATACGCTACACGTTATACGTAATATGTAATACGTTATGCGTTATACGTTATACATTATACGTTATACGATATACGTTATACGTTATACATTAGCCGTTATAGGTTATACATAATACATTATACGTTACACGTTATACGTTATACGTTATACGTTATACGTTATACGTTATACGTCATACGTTATACGCTACACGTTATACGTAATATGTAATACGTCATACGTTTTACGTTATTCGTTATACGTTCTTCGTTACATGTTCTACGTTATACGTTATACGTTATACGTTATACGTTATACGTTATACGTTATACGTTATACGTTATACGTTATACGTTATACGTTATACGTTATACGTTATACTTTATACGTTATACGTTATACGTTATACGTTATACGTTATACGTTATACGTTATACGTTATACGTTATACGTTATACGTTATACGTTATACGTTATACGTTATACGTTATACGTTATACGTTATACGTTATACGTTATACGTTATACGTTATACGTTATACGTAATATGTTATACGTTATGCGTTATACGTTATACATTATACGTTATACGATATACGTTATACGTTATACATTAGACGTTATAGGTTATACATAATACATTGTACGTTACACGTTATACGTTATACGTTATACGTTATACGTTATACGTTATACGTCATACGTTATACGCTACACGTTATACGTAATATGTAATACGTCATACGTTTTACGTTATTCGTTATACGTTCTTCGTTACACGATCTACGTTATACGTAAAGCGTTATACGTTATACGTTATACGTTATACGTTATACGTTATACGTTATACGTTATACGTTATACGTTATAGGTTATACGTTATACGTTATACGTTATACGTTATACGTTATACGTTATACGTAATATGTAATACGTCATACGTTTTACGTTATTCGTTATACGTTCTTCGTTACACGATCTACGTTATACGTAATGCGTTATAGGATATACGTTATGCGTTATAGGATATACGTTATACGTTATACGTTGTACGTTACACGTTATACGTTATACGTTATACGTTATACGTTATACGTTATACGTTATACGTTATACGTTATACGTTATACGTTATACGTTATGCGTTATAGGATATACGTTGTACGTTATACGTTGTACGTTATACGTTATACGTTATACGTTATACGTTATACGTTATACGTTATACGTTATACGTTATACGTTATACGTTATACGTTATACGTTATACGTTATACGTTATACGTTATACGTTATACGTTATACGTTATACGTTATACGTTATACGTTATACGTTATACGTTATACGTTATACGTTATACGTAATATGTAATACGTTATGCGTTATACGTTATACGTTATACGTTATACGATATACGTTATACGTTATACGTTATGCGTTACAGGATGTACGTTGTACGTTATACGTTGTACGTTATACGTTATACGTTATACGTTATACGTTATACGTTATACGTTATACGTTATACGTTATACGTTATACGTTATACGTTATACGTTATACGTTATACGTTATACGTTATACGTTATACGTTATACGTTATACGTTATACGTTATACGTTATACGTTATACGTTATACGTTATACGTTATACGTTATACGTAATATGTAATACGTTATGCGTTATACGTTATACATTATACGTTATACGATATACGTTATACGTTATACATTAGACGTTATAGGTTATACATAATACATTATACGTTACACGTTATACGTTATACGTTATACGTTATACGTTATACGTCATACGTTATACGCTACACGTTATACGTAATATGTAATACGTCATACGTTTTACGTTATTCGTTATACGTTCTTCGTAACACGATCTACGTTATACGTAATGCGTTATACGTTATACGTTATACGTTATACGTTATACGTTATACGTTATACGTTATACGTTATACGTTATACGTTATACGTTATAGGTTATACGTTATACGTTATACGTTATACGTTATACGTTATACGTTTTACGTTATACGTTAGACGTTATAGGTTATACATAATACATTATACGTTACACGTTATACGTTATACGTTATACGTTATACGTTATACGTTATACGTCATACGTTATACGCTACACGTTATACGTAATATGTAATACGTCATACGTTTTACGTTATTCGTTATACGTTCTTCGTTACACGATCTACGTTATACGTAATGCGTTATACGTTATACGTTATACGTTATACGTTATACGTTATACGTTATACGTTATACGTTATACGTTATACGTTATACGTTATACGATATAGGTTATACGTTATACGTTATACGTTATACGTTATACGTTATACGTTATACGTTATACGTTATACGTTATACGTTATACGTTATACGTTATACGTTATACGTTATACGTAATATGTAATACGTCATACGTTTTACGTTATTCGTTATACGTTCTTCGTTACACGATCTACGTTATACGTAATGCGTTATAGGATATACGTTATGCGTTATAGGATATACGTTATACGTTATACGTTGTACGTTACACGTTATACGTTATACGTTATACGTTATACGTTATACGTTATACGTTATACGTTATACGTTATACGTTATACGTTATACGTTATACGTTATATGTTATACGTTATACGTTATACGTTATACGTTATACGGTATACGTTATGCGTTATACGCTATACGTTATGCGTTATAGGATATACGTTATGCGTTATAGGATATACGTTATACGTTATACGTTGTACGTTACACGTTATACGTTATACGTTATACGTTATACGTTATACGTTATACGTTATACGTTATACGTTATACGTTATACGTTATACGTTATACGTTATACGTTATACGTTATACGTTATACGTTATACGTTATACGTTATACGTTATACGTTATACGTTATACGTTATACGTTATACGTTATACGTTATACGTTATACGTTATACGTTATACGTTATACGTTATACGTTATACGTTATACGTTATACGTTATACGTTATACGTTATACGTTATGCGTTATACGTTATACGTAATATGTAATACGTTATGCGTTATACGTTATACGTTATACGTTATACGTTATACGTTATACGTTATACGTTATATGTTATACGTTATACGTTATACGTTATACGTTATACGTTATACGTTATACGTTATACGTCATACGTTATACGCTACACGTTATACGTAATATGTAATACGTTATACGTTATACGTTATACGTTATACGTTATACGTTATACGTTATACGTTATACGTTATACGTTATACGTTATACGTTATACGTTATACGTTATACGTTATACGTTATACGTTATACGTTATACGTTATACGTTATACGTTATACGTTATACGTTATACGTTATACGTTATACGTTATACGTTATACGTTATACGTTATACGTTATGCGTTATACGTTATACGTAATATGTAATACGTTATGCGTTATACGTTATACATTATACGTTATACGTTATACATTATACGTTATACGATATACGTTATACGTTATACATTAGACGTTATAGGTTATACATAATACATTATACATTACACGTTATACGTTATACGTTATACGTTATACTTTATACGTTATACGTTATACGTTATACGTAATATGTAATACGTCATACGTTTTACGTTATTCGTTATACGTTCTTCGTTACACGATCTACGTTATACGTAATGCGTTATAGGATATACGTTATGCGTTATAGGATATACGTTATACGTTATACGTTGTACGTTACACGTTATACGTTATACGTTATACGTTATACGTTATACGTAATATGTAATACGTTATGCGTTATACGTTATACATTATACGTTATACGATATACGTTATACGTTATACATTAGACGTTATAGGTTATACATAATACATTATACGTTACACGTTATACGTTATACGTTATACGTTATACGTTATAAGTTATACGTCATACGTTATACGCTACACGTTATACGTAATATGTAATACGTCATACGTTTTACGTTAGTCGTTATACGTTCTTCGTTACACGTTCTACGTTATACGTAATGCGTTATACGTTATACGTTATACGTTATACGTTATACGTTATACGTTATACGTTATACGTTATACGTTATACGTTATACGTTATACGTTATACGTTATACGTTATACGTAACACGATCTACGTTATACGTAATGCGTTATACGTTATACGTTATACGTTATACGTTATACGTTATACGTTATACGTTATACGTTATACGTTATACGTTATACGTTATACGTTATACGTTATACGTTATACGTTATACGTTATACGTTATACGTTATGCGTTATAGGATATACGTTGTACGTTATACGTTGTACGTTATACGTTATACGTTATACGTTATACGTTATACGTTATACGTTATACGTTATACGTTATACGTTATACGTTATACGTTATACGTTATACGTTATACGTTATACGTTATACGTTATACGTTATACGTTATACGTTATACGTTATACGTTATACGTTATACGTTATACGTTATACGTTATACGTTATACGTTATACGTTATACGTTATACGTTATACGTTATACGTAATATGTAATACGTTATGCGTTATACGTTATACATTATACGTTATACGATATACGTTATACGTTATACATTAGACGTTATAGGTTATACATAATACATTATACGTTACACGTTATACGTTATACGTTATACGTTATACGTTATACGTCATACGTTATACGCTACACGTTATACGTAATATGTAATACGTCATACGTTTTACGTTATTCGTTATACGTTCTTCGTAACACGATCTACGTTATACGTAATGCGTTATACGATATACGTTATACGTTATACGTTATACGTTATACGTTATACGTTATACGTTATACGTTATACGTTATACGATATACGTTATACGTTATACGTTATGCGTTATAGGATATACGTTGTACGTTATACGTTGTACGTTATACGTTATACGTTATACGTTATACGTTATACGTTATACGTTATACGTTATACGTTATACGTTATACGTTATACGTTATACGTTATACGTTATACGTTATACGTTATACGTTATACGTTATACGTTATACGTTATACGTTATACGTTATACGTTATACGTTATACGTTATACGTTATACGTTATACGTTATACGTTATACGTTATACGTTATACGTTATACGTTATACGTTATACGTTATACGTTATACGTAATATGTAATACGTTATGCGTTATACGTTATACATTATACGTTATACGATATACGTTATACGTTATACATTAGACGTTATAGGTTACACATAATACATTATACGTTACACGTTATACGTTATACGTTATACGTTATACGTTATACGTTATACGTCATACGTTATACGCTACACGTTATACGTAATATGTAATACGTCATACGTTTTACGTTAGTCGTTATACGTTCTTCGTTACACGTTCTACGTTATACGTAATGCGTTATACGTTATACGTTATACGTTATACGTTATACGTTATACGTTATACGTTATACGTTATACGTTATACGTTATACGTTATACGTTATACGTTATACGTTATACGTAACACGATCTACGTTATACGTAATGCGTTATACGTTATACGTTATACGTTATACGTTATACGTTATACGTTATACGTTATACGTTATACGTTATACGTTATACGTTATACGTTATACGTTATACGTTATACGTTATACGTTATGCGTTATAGGATATACGTTGTACGTTATACGTTGTACGTTATACGTTATACGTTATACGTTATACGTTATACGTTATACGTTATACGTTATACGTTATACGTTATACGTTATACGTTATACGTTATACGTTATACGTTATACGTTATACGTTATATGTTATACGTTATACGTTATACGTTATACGTTATACGTTATACGTTATACGTTATACGTTATACGTTATACGTTATACGTTATACGTTATACGTTATACGTTATACGTTATACGTTATGCGTTATAGGATATACGTTGTACGTTATACGTTGTACGTTATACGTTATACGTTATACGTTATACGTTATACGTTATACGTTATACGTTATACGTTATACGTTATACGTTATACGATATACGTTATACGTTATACGTTATGCGTTATAGGATATACGTTGTACGTTATACGTTGTACGTTATACGTTATACGTTATACGTTATACGTTATACGTTATACGTTATACGTTATACGTTATACGTTATACGTTATACGTTATACGTTATACGTTATACGTTATACGTTATACGTTATACGTTATACGTTATACGTTATACGTTATACGTTATACGTTATACGTTATACGTTATACGTTATACGTTATACGTTATACGTTATACGTTATACGTTATACGTTATACGTTATACGTTATACGTTATACGTTATACGTTATACGTTATACGTTATACGTTATACGTTATACGTTATACGTTATACGTTATACGTTATACGTTATACGTTATACGTTATACGTTATACGTAACACGATCTACGTTATACGTAATGCGTTATACGTTATACGTTATACGTTATACGTTATACGTTATACGTTATACGTTATACGTTATACGTTATACGTTATACGTTATACGTTATACGTTATACGTTATACGTTATACGTTATACGTTATACGTTATACGTTATAGGTTATACGTTATGCGTTATAGGATATACGTTGTACGTTATACGTTGTACGTTATACGTTATACGTTATACGTTATACGTTATACGTTATACGTTATACGTTATACGTTATACGTTATACGTTATACGTTATACGTTATACGTTATACGTAATATGTAATACGTTATGCGTTATACGTTATACATTATACGTTATACGATATACGTTATACGTTATACATTAGACGTTATAGGTTATACATAATACATTATACGTTACACGTTATACGTTATACGTTATACGTTATACGTTATACGTCATACGTTATACGCTACACGTTATACGTAATATGTAATACGTCATACGTTTTACGTTATTCGTTATACGTTCTTCGTAACACGATCTACGTTATACGTAATGCGTTATACGATATACGTTATACGTTATACGTTATACGTTATACGTTATACGTTATACGTTATACGTTATACGTTATACGATATACGTTATACGTTATACGTTATGCGTTATAGGATATACGTTGTACGTTATACGTTGTACGTTATACGTTATACGTTATACGTTATACGTTATACGTTATACGTTATACGTTATACGTTATACGTTATACGTTATACGTTATACGTTATACGTTATACGTTATACGTTATACGTTATACGTTATACGTTATACGTTATACGTTATACGTTATACGTTATACGTTATACGTTATACGTTATACGTTATACGTTATACGTTATACGTTATACGTTATACGTTATACGTTATACGTTATACGTTATACGTTATACGTTATACGTTATACGTTATACGTTATACGTTATACGTTATACGTTATACGTTATACGTTATACGTTATACGTTATACGTTATACGTTATACGTTATACGTTATACGTTATACGTTATACGTTATACGTTATACGTAATACGTTATGCGTTATACGTTATACATTATACGTTATACGATATACGTTATACGTTATACATTAGACGTTATAGGTTACACATAATACATTATACGTTACACGTTATACGTTATACGTTATACGTTATACGTTATACGTTATACGTCATACGTTATACGCTACACGTTATACGTAATATGTAATACGTCATACGTTTTACGTTAGTCGTTATACGTTCTTCGTTACACGTTCTACGTTATACGTAATGCGTTATACGTTATACGTTATACGTTATACGTTATACGTTATACGTTATACGTTATACGTTATACGTTATACGTTATACGTTATACGTTATACGTTATACGTTATACGTAACACGATCTACGTTATACGTAATGCGTTATACGTTATACGTTATACGTTATACGTTATACGTTATACGTTATACGTTATACGTTATACGTTATACGTTATACGTTATACGTTATACGTTATACGTTATACGTTATACGTTATACGTTATGCGTTATAGGATATACGTTGTACGTTATACGTTGTACGTTATACGTTATACGTTATACGTTATACGTTATACGTTATACGTTATACGTTATACGTTATACGTTATACGTTATACGTTATACGTTATACGTTATACGTTATACGTTATACGTTATACGTTATACGTTAGACGTTATACGTTATACGTTATACGTTATACGTTATACGTTATACGTTATACGTAATATGTAATACGTTATGCGTTATACGTTATACATTATACGTTATACGATATACGTTATACGTTATACATTAGACGTTATAGGTTATACATAATACATTATACGTTACACGTTATACGTTATACGTTATACGTTATACGTTATACGTCATACGTTATACGCTACACGTTATACGTAATATGTAATACGTCATACGTTTTACGTTATTCGTTATACGTTCTTCGTAACACGATCTACGTTATACGTAATGCGTTATACGTTATACGTTATACGTTATACGTTATACGTTATACGTTATACGTTATACGTTATACGTTATACGTTATACGTTATACGTTATACGTTATACGTTATAGGTTATACGTTATACGTTATACGTTATACGTTATACGTTATACGTTATACGTTATACGTTATACGTTATACGTTATACGTTATACGTTATACGTTATACGTTATACGTTATACGTTATACGTTATACGTTATACGTTATACGTTATACGTTATACGTTATACGTTATACGTTATACGTTATACGTTATACGTTATACGTTATACGTTATACGTTATACGTTATACGTTATACGTTATACGTTATACGTTATGCGTTATACGGTATACGTTATGCGTTATACGCTATACGTTATGCGTTATAGGATATACGTTATGCGTTATAGGATATACGTTATACGTTATACGTTGTACGTTACACGTTATACGTTATACGTTATACGTTATACGTTATACGTTATACGTTATACGTTATACGTTATACGTTATACGTTATACGTTATACGTTATACGTTATACGTTATACGTTATACGTTATACTGTATACGTTATGCGGTATACGCTATACGTTATGCGTTATAGGATATACGTTATGCGTTATAGGATATACGTTATACGTTATACGTTGTACGTTATACGTTATACGTTATACGTTATACGTTATACGTTATACGTTATACGTTATACGTTATACGTTATACGTTATACGTTATACGTTATACGTTATACGTTATACGTCATACGGTATACGTTATGCGTTATACGCTATACGTTATGCGTTATAGGATATACGTTATACGTTATAAGTTATACGTTATACGTTGTACGTTATACGTTATACGTTATACGTTATACGTTATACGTTATACGTTATACGTTATACGTTATACGTTATACGTTATACGTTATACGTTATACGTTACACGTTGTACGTTATACGTTATACGTTATACGTTATACGTTATACTTTATACGTTATACGTTATACGTTATACGTTATACGTTATACGTTATACGTTATACGTTATACGTTATACGTTATACGTTATACGTTTTACGTTATACGTCATACGTTATACGCTACACGTTATACGTTATACGTTATACGTTATACGTTATACGTTATACGTTATACGTTATACGTTATACGTTATACGTTATACGTTATACGTTATACGTTATACGTTATACGTTATACGTTATACGTTATACGTTATACGTTATACGTTATACGTTATACGTTATACGTTATACGTTATACGTTATACGTTATACGTTATACGTTATACGTTATACGTTATACGTTATACGTTATACGTTATACGTTATACGTTATACGTTATACGTTATACGTAACACGATCTACGTTATACGTAATGCGTTATACGTTATACGTTATACGTTATACGTTATACGTTATACGTTATACGTTATACGTTATACGTTATACGTTATACGTTATACGTTATACGTTATACGTTATACGTTATACGTTATACGTTATGCGTTACAGGATATACGTTGTACGTTATACGTTGTACGTTATACGTTATACGTTATACGTTATACGTTATACGTTATACGTTATACGTTATACGTTATACGTTATACGTTATACGTTATACGTTATACGTTATACGTTATACGTTATACGTTATACGTTATACGTTATACGTTATACGTTATACGTTATACGTTATACGTTATACGTTATACGTTATACGTTATACGTAATATGTAATACGTTATGCGTTATACGTTATACATTATACGTTATACGATATACGTTATACGTTATACATTAGACGTTATAGGTTATACATAATACATTATACGTTACACGTTATACGTTATACGTTATACGTTATACGTTATACGTCATACGTTATACGCTACACGTTATACGTAATATGTAATACGTCATACGTTTTACGTTATTCGTTATACGTTCTTCGTAACACGATCTACGTTATACGTAATGCGTTATACGTTATACGTTATACGTTATACGTTATGCGTTATACGTTATACGTTATACGTTATACGTTATACGTTATACGTTATACGTTATACGTTATACGTTATAGGTTATACGTTATACGTTATACGTTATACGTTATACGTTATACGTTATACGTTATACGTTATACGTTATACGTTATACGTTATACGTTATACGTTATACGTTATACGTTATACGTTATACGTTATACGTTATACGTTATACGTTATACGTTATACGTTATACGTTATACGTTATACGTTATACGTTATACGTTATACGTTATACGTTATACGTTATACGTTATACGTTATACGTTATACGTTATACGTTATGCGTTATACGGTATACGTTATGCGTTATACGCTATACGTTATGCGTTATAGGATATACGTTATGCGTTATAGGATATACGTTATACGTTATACGTTGTACGTTACACGTTATACGTTATACGTTATACGTTATACGTTATACGTTATACGTTATACGTTATACGTTATACGTTATACGTTATACGTTATACGTTATACGTTATACGTTATACGTTATACGTTATACGTTATACGTTATACGTTATACGTTATACGTTATACGTTATACGTTATACGTTATACGTTATACGTTACACGTTATACGTTATACGTTATACGTTATACGTTATACGTTATACGTTATACGTTATACGTTATACGTTATACGTTATACGTTATACGTTATACGTTATACGTTATACGTTATACGTTATACGTTATGCGTTATACGTTATACGTAATATGTAATACGTTATGCGTTATACGTTATACATTATACGTTATACGTTATACATTATACGTTATACGATATACGTTATACGTTATACATTAGACGTTATAGGTTATACATAATACATTATACATTACACGTTATACGTTATACGTTATACGTTATACTTTATACGTTATACGTTATACGTTATACGTTATACGTTATACGTTATACGTTATACGTTATACGTTATACGTTATACGTTATACGTTATGCGTTATACGTTATACGTTATACGTTATACGATATACGTTATACGTTATACGTTATGCGTTATAGGATATACGTCGTACGTTATACGTTGTACGTTATACGTTATACGTTATACGTTACACGTTATACGTTATACGTTATACGTTATACGTTATACGTTATACGTTATAGGTTATACGTTATACGTTATACGTTATACGTTATACGTTATACGTTATACGTTATACGTTATACGTTATACGTTATACGTTATACGTTATACGTTATACGTTATACGTTATACGTTATACGTTATACGTAATATGTAATACGTTATGCGTTATACGTTATACATTATACGTTATACGATATACGTTATACGTTATCCATTAGACGTTATAGGTTATACATAATACATTATACGTTACACGTTATACGTTATACGTTATACGTTATACGTTATACGTTATACGTCATACGTTATACGCTACACGTTATACGTTATACGTTATACGTTATACGTTATACGTTATACGTTATACGTTATACGTTATACGTTATACGTTATACGTTATACGTTATACGTTATACGTTATACGTTATACGTTATACGTTATACGTTATACGTTATACGTTATGCGTTATACGCTATACGTTATGCGTTATAGGATATACGTTATACGTTATAAGTTATACGTTATACGTTGTACGTTATACGATATACGTTGTACGTTATACGTTATACGTTATACGTTATACGTTATACGTTATACGTTATACGTTATACGTTATACGTTATACGTTATACGTTGTACGTTATACGTTACACGTTGCACGTTATACGTTATACGTTATACGTTATACGTTATACTTTATACGTTATACGTTATACGTTATACGTTATACGTTATACGTTATACGTTATACGTTATACGTTATACGTTATACGTTATACGTTATACGTTTTACGTTATACGTCATACGTTATACGCTACACGTTATACGTTATACGTTATACGTTATACGTTATACGTTATACGTTATACGTTATACGTTATACGTTATACGTTATACGTTATACGTTATACGTTATACGTTATACGTTATACGTTATACGTTATACGTTATACGTTATACGTTATACGTTATACGTTATACGTTATACGTTATACGTTATACGTTATACGTTATACGTTATACGTAATATGTAATACGTTATGCGTTATACGTTATACATTATACGTTATACGATATACGTTATACGTTATACATTAGACGTTATAGGTTATACATAATACATTATACGTTACACGTTATACGTTATACGTTATACGTTATACGTTATACGTCATACGTTATACGCTACACGTTATACGTTATACGTTATACGTTATACGTTATACGTTATACGTTATACGTTATACGTTATACGTTATACGTTATACGTTATACGTTATACGTTATACGTTATACGTTATACGTTATACGTTATACGTTATACGTTATACGTTATACGTTATACGTTATACGTTATACGTTATACGTTATACGTTATACGTTATACGTTATACGTTATACGTTATACGTTATACGTTATACGTTATACGTTATACGTTATACGTTATACGTTATACGTTATACGTTATACGTTATACGTTATACGTTATACGTTATACGTTATACGTTATACGTTATACGTTATACGTTATACGTTATGCGTTATACGGTATACGTTATGCGTTATACGCTATACGTTATGCGTTATAGGATATACGTTATGCGTTATAGGATATACGTTATACGTTATACGTTGTACGTTACACGTTATACGTTATACGTTATACGTTATACGTTATACGTTATACGTTATACGTTATACGTTATACGTTATACGTTATACGTTATACGTTATACGTTATACGTTATACGTTATACGTTATACGTTATACGTTATACGTTATACGTTATACGTTATACGTTATACGTTATACGTTATACGTTATACGTTGTACGTTATACGTTATACGTTATACGTTATACGTTATACGTTATACGTTATACGTTATACGTTATGCGTTATACGTTATACGTAATATGTAATACGATATGCGTTATACGTTATACATTATACGTTATACGTTATACATTATACGTTATACGATATACGTTATACGTTATACATTAGACGTTATAGGTTATACATAATACATTATACATTACACGTTATACGTTATACGTTATACGTTATACTTTATACGTTATACGTTATACGTTATACGTTATACGTTATACGTTATACGTTATACGTTATACGTTATACGTTATACGTTATACGTTATACGTTATGCGTTATACGTTATACGTTATACGTTATACGATATACGTTATACGTTATACGTTATGCGTTATAGGATATACGTCGTACGTTATACGTTGTACGTTATACGTTATACGTTATACGTTATACGTTATACGTTATACGTTATACGTTATACGTTATACGTTATACGTTATACGTTATACGTTATACGTTATACGTTATACGTTATACGTTATACGTTATACGTTATACGTTATACGTTATACGTTATACGTTATACGTTATACGTTATACGTTATACGTTATACGTTATACGTTATACGTTATACGTTATACGTTATACGTTATACGTTATACGTTATACGTTATACGTTATACGTTATACGTTATACGTTATACGTTATACGTTATACGTTATACGTTATACGTTATACGTTATACGTTATACGTTATACGTTATACGTTATACGTTATACGTTATACGTTATACGTTATACGTTATACGTTAGACGTTACACGTTACACGTTATACGTTATACGTTATACGTTATACGTTATACGTTATACGTTATACGTTATACGTTATACGTTATACGTTATACGGTATACGTTATGCGGTATACGCTATACGTTATGCGTTATAGGATATACGTTATGCGTTATAGGATATACGTTATACGTTATACGTTGTACGTTATACGTTATACGTTATACGTTATACGTTATACGTTATACGTTATACGTTATACGTTATACGTTATACGTTATACGTTATACGTTATACGTTATACGTTATACGGTATACGTTATGCGTTATACGCTATACGTTATGCGTTATAGGATATACGTTATACGTTATAAGTTATACGTTATACGTTGTACGTTATACGTTATACGTTATACGTTCTACGTTATACGTTATACGTTATACGTTATACGTTATACGTTATACGTTATACGTTATACGTTACACGTTGTACGTTATACGTTATACGTTATACGTTATACGTTATACTTTATACGTTATACGTTATACGTTATACGTTATACGTTATACGTTATACGTTATACGTTATACGTTATACGTTATACGTTATACGTTATACGTTATACGTTATACGTCATACGTTATACGCTACACGTTATACGTTATACGTTATACGTTATACGTTATACGTTATACGTTATACGTTATACGTTATACGTTATACGTTATACGTTATACGTTATACGTTATACGTTATACGTTATACGTTATACGTTATACGTTATACGTTATACGTTATACGTTATACGTTATACGTTATACGTTATACGTTATACGTTATACGTTATACGTTATACGTTATACGTTATACGTTATACGTTATACGTTATACGTTATACGTTATACGTTATACGTTATACGTTATACGTTATACGTTAGACGTTACACGTTACACGTTATACGTTATACGTTATACGTTATACGTTATACGTTATACGTTATACGTTATACGTTATACGTTATACGTTATACGGTATACGTTATGCGGTATACGCTATACGTTATGCGTTATAGGATATACGTTATGCGTTATAGGATATACGTTATACGTTATACGTTGTACGTTATACGTTATACGTTATACGTTATACGTTATACGTTATACGTTATACGTTATACGTTATACGTTATACGTTATACGTTATACGTTATACGTTATACGTTATACGGTATACGTTATGCGTTATACGCTATACGTTATGCGTTATAGGATATACGTTATACGTTATAAGTTATACGTTATACGTTGTACGTTATACGTTATACGTTATACGTTCTACGTTATACGTTATACGTTATACGTTATACGTTATACGTTATACGTTATACGTTATACGTTATACGTTATACGTTACACGTTGTACGTTATACGTTATACGTTATACGTTATACGTTATACTTTATACGTTATACGTTATACGTTATACGTTATACGTTATACGTTATACGTTATACGTTATACGTTATACGTTATACGTTATACGTTATACGTTATACGTTATACGTCATACGTTATACGCTACACGTTATACGTTATACGTTATACGTTATACGTTATACGTTATACGTTATACGTTATACGTTATACGTTATACGTTATACGTTATACGTTATACGTTATACGTTATACGTTATACGTTATACGTTATACGTTATACGTTATACGTTATACGTTATACGTTATACGTTATACGTTATACGTTATACGTTATACGTTATACGTTATACGTTATACGTTATACGTTATACGTTATACGTTATACTGTATACGTTATGCGGTATACGCTATACGTTATGCGTTATAGGATATACGTTATGCGTTATAGGATATACGTTATACGTTATACGTTGTACGTTATACGTTATACGTTATACGTTATACGTTATACGTTATACGTTATACGTTATACGTTATACGTTATACGTTATACGTTATACGTTATACGTTATACGTCATACGGTATACGTTATGCGTTATACGCTATACGTTATGCGTTATAGGATATACGTTATACGTTATAAGTTATACGTTATACGTTGTACGTTATACGTTATACGTTATACGTTATACGTTATACGTTATACGTTATACGTTATACGTTATACGTTATACGTTATACGTTATACGTTATACGTTACACGTTGTACGTTATACGTTATACGTTATACGTTATACGTTATACTTTATACGTTATACGTTATACGTTATACGTTATACGTTATACGTTATACGTTATACGTTATACGTTATACGTTATACGTTATACGTTTTACGTTATACGTCATACGTTATACGCTACACGTTATACGTTATACGTTATACGTTATACGTTATACGTTATACGTTATACGTTATATGTTATACGTTATACGTTATACGTTATACGTTATACGTTATACGTTATACGTTATACGTTATACGTTATACGTTATACGTTATACGTTATACGTTATACGTTATACGTTATACGTTATACGTTATACGTTATACGTTATACGTTATACGTTATACGTTATACGTAATATGTAATACGTTATGCGTTATACGTTATACATTATACGTTATACGATATACGTTATACGTTATACATTAGACGTTATAGGTTATACATAATACATTATACGTTACACGTT
Organism: Ptiloglossa arizonensis; assembly: GCF_051014685.1. Classification (NCBI taxonomy): domain Eukaryota; kingdom Metazoa; phylum Arthropoda; class Insecta; order Hymenoptera; family Colletidae; genus Ptiloglossa; species Ptiloglossa arizonensis. Next base: position 171,277 of record NW_027478910.1, on the reverse strand, counting down.
ATACGTTATACGTTATACGTTATACGTTATACGTCATACGTTATACGCTACACGTTATACGTTATACGTTATACGTTATACGTTATACGTTATACGTTATACGTTATACGTTATACGTTATACGTTATACGTTATACGTTATACGTTATACGTTATACTTTATACGTTATACGTTATACGTTATACGTTATACGTTATACGTTATACGTTATACGTTATACGTTATACGTTATACGTTATACGTTATACGTTATACGTTATACGTTATACGTTATACGTTATACGTTATACGTTATACGTTATACGTTATACGTTATACGTTATACGTTATACGTTATACGTTATACGTTATACGTTATACGTTATACGTTATACGTTATACGTTATACGTTATACGTTATACTTTATACGTTATACGTTATACGTTATACGTTATACGTTATACGTTATACGTTATACGTTACACGTTGTACGTTATACGTTATACGTTATACGTTATACGTTATACTTTATACGTTATACGTTATACGTTATACGTTATACGTTATACGTTATACGTTATACGTTATACGTTATACGTTATACGTTATACGTTTTACGTTATACGTCATACGTTATACGCTACACGTTATACGTTATACGTTATACGTTATACGTTATACGTTATACGTTATACGTTATATGTTATACGTTATACGTTATACGTTATACGTTATACGTTATACGTTATACGTTATACGTTATACGTTATACGTTATACGTTATACGTTATACGTTATACGTTATACGTTATACGTTATACGTTATACGTTATACGTTATACGTTATACGTTATACGTTATACGTTATACGTAATATGTAATACGTTATGCGTTATACGTTATACATTATACGTTATACGATATACGTTATACGTTATACATTAGACGTTATAGGTTATACATAATACATTATACGTTACACGTTATACGTTATACGTTATACGTTATACGTTATACGTCATACGTTATACGCTACACGTTATACGTTATACGTTATACGTTATACGTTATACGTTATACGTTATACGTTATACGTTATACGTTATACGTTATACGTTATACGTTATACGTTATACGTTATACTTTATACGTTATACGTTATACGTTATACGTTATACGTTATACGTTATACGTTATACGTTATACGTTATAAGTTATACGTTATACGTTATACGTTATACGTTATACGTTATACGTTATACGTTATACGTTATACGTTATACGTTATACGTTATACGTTATACGTTATACGTTATACGTTATACGTTATACGTTATACGTTATACGTTATACGTTATACGTTATACGTTATACGTTATACGTTATACGTTATACGTTATACGTTATGCGTTATACGGTATACGTTATGCGTTATACGCTATACGTTATGCGTTATAGGATATACGTTATGCGTTATAGGATATACGTTATACGTTATACGTTGTACGTTACACGTTATACGTTATACGTTATACGTTATACGTTATACGTTATACGTTATACGTTATACGTTATACGTTATACGTTATACGTTATACGTTATACGTTATACGTTATACGTTATACGTTATACGTTATACGTTATACGTTATACGTTATACGTTATACGTTATACGTTATACGTTATACGTTATACGTTATACGTTATACGTTATACGTTATACGTTATACGTTATACGTTATACGTTATACGTTATACGTTATACGTTATACGTTATACGTTATACGTTATACGTTATACGTTATGCGTTATACGTTATACGTAATATGTAATACGTTATGCGTTATACGTTATACATTATACGTTATACGTTATACATTATACGTTATACGATATACGTTATACGTTATACATTAGACGTTATAGGTTATACATAATACATTATACATTACACGTTATACGTTATACGTTATACGTTATACTTTATACGTTATACGTTATACGTTATACGTTATACGTTATACGTTATACGTTATACGTTATACGTTATACGTTATACGTTATACGTTATACGTTATACGTTATGCGTTATACGTTATACGTTATACGTTATACGATATACGTTATACGTTATACGTTATGCGTTATAGGATATACGTCGTACGTTATACGTTGTACGTTATACGTTATACGTTATACGTTATACGTTATACGTTATACGTTATACGTTATACGTTATACGTTATACGTTATACGTTATACGTTATACGTTATACGTTATACGTTATACGTTATACGTTATACGTTATACGTTATACGTTATACGTTATACGTTATACGTTATACGTTATACGTTATACGTAATATGTAATACGTTATGCGTTATACGTTATACATTATACGTTATACGATATACGTTATACGTTACACATTAGACGTTATAGGTTATACATAATACATTATACGTTACACGTTATACGTTATACGTTATACGTTATACGTTATACGTTATACGTCATACGTTATACGCTACACGTTATACGTAATATGTAATACGTCATACGTTTTACGTTAGTCGTTATACGTTCTTCGTTACACGTTCTACGTTATACGTAATGCGTTATACGTTATACGTTATACGTTATACGTTATACGTTATACGTTATACGTTATACGTTATACGTTATACGTTATACGTTATACGTTATACGTTATACGTTATACGTTATACGTTATACGTTATACGTTATACGTTATACGTTATACGTTATACGTTATACGTTATACGTTATACGTTATACGTTATACGTTATACGTTATACGTTATACGTTATACGTTATACGTTATACGTTATACGTTATACGTTATACGTTATACGTTATACGTTATACGTTATACGTTATACGTTATACGTTATACGTTATACGTTATACGTTATACGTTATACGTTATACGTTATACGTTATACGTTATACGTTATACGTTATACGTTATACGTTATACGTTATACGTTATACGTTATACGTTATACGTTATACGTTATACGTTATACGTTATACGTTATACGTTATACGTTATACGTTATACGTTATACGTTATACGTTATACGTTATACGTTATACGTTATACGTTATACGTTATACGTTATACGTTATACGTTATACGTTATACGTTATACGTTATACGTTATACGTTATACGTTATACGTTATACGTTATACGTTATACGTTATACGTTATACGTTATACGTTATACGTTATACGTTATACGTTATACGTTATACGTTATACGTTATACGTTATACGTTATACGTTATACGTTATACGTTATACGTTATACGTTATACGTTATACGTTATACGTTATACGTTATACGTTATACGTTATACGTTATACGTTATACGTTATACGTTATACGTTATACGTTATACGTTATACGTTATACGTTATACGTTATACGTTATACGTTAGACGTTACACGTTACACGTTATACGTTATACGTTATACGTTATACGTTATACGTTATACGTTATACGTTATACGTTATACGTTATCCGTTATACGTTATACGTTATACGTTATACGTTATACGTTATACGTTATACGTTATACGTTATACGTTATACGTTATGCGTTATACGGTATACGTTATGCGTTATAGGATATACGTTATGCGTTATAGGATATACGTTATACGTTATACGTTGTACGTTACACGTTATACGTTATACGTTATACGTTATACGTTATACGTTATACGTTATACGTTATACGTTATACGTTATACGTTATACGTTATACGTTATACGTTATACGTTATACGTTATACGTTATACGTTATACGTTATACGTTATACGTTATACGTTATACGTTATACGTTATACGTTATACGTTATACGTTATACGTTATACGTTATACGTTATACGTTATACGTTATACGTTATACGTTATACGTTATACGTTATACGTTATACGTTATACGTTATACGTTATACGTTATACGTTATACGTTATACGTTATACGTTATACGTTATACGTTATACGTTATGCGTTATACGTTATACGTAATATGTAATACGTTATGCGTTATACGTTATACATTATACGTTATACGTTATACATTATACGTTATACGATATACGTTATACGTTATACATTAGACGTTATAGGTTATACATAATACATTATACATTACACGTTATACGTTATACGTTATACGTTATACTTTATACGTTATACGTTATACGTTATACGTTATACGTTATACGTTATACGTTATACGTTATACGTTATACGTTATACGTTATACGTTATACGTTATACGTTATGCGTTATACGTTATACGTTATACGTTATACGATATACGTTATACGTTATACGTTATGCGTTATAGGATATACGTCGTACGTTATACGTTGTACGTTATACGTTATACGTTATACGTTATACGTTATACGTTATACGTTATACGTTATACGTTATACGTTATACGTTATACGTTATACGTTATACGTTATACGTTATACGTTATACGTTATACGTTATACGTTATACGTTATACGTTATACGTTATACGTTATACGTTATACGTTATACGTAATATGTAATACGTTATGCGTTATACGTTATACATTATACGTTATACGATATACGTTATACGTTATACATTAGACGTTATAGGTTATACATAATACATTATACGTTACACGTTATACGTTATACGTTATACGTTATACGTTATACGTTATACGTCATACGTTATACGCTACACGTTATACGTAATATGTAATACGTCATACGTTTTACGTTAGTCGTTATACGTTCTTCGTTACACGTTCTACGTTATACGTAATGCGTTATACGTTATACGTTATACGTTATACGTTATACGTTATACGTTATACGTTATACGTTATACGTTATACGTTATACGTTATACGTTATACGTTATACGTTATACGTTATACGTTATACGTTATACGTTATACGTTATACGTTATACGTTATACGTTATACGTTATACGTTATACGTTATACGTTATACGTTATACGTTATACGTTATACGTTATACGTTATACGTTATACGTTATACGTTATACGTTATACGTTATACGTTATACGTTATACGTTATACGTTATACGTTATACGTTATACGTTATACGTTATACGTTATACGTTATACGTTATACGTTATACGTTATACGTTATACGTTATACGTTATACGTTATACGTTATACGTTATACGTTATACGTTATACGTTATACGTTATACGTTATACGTTATACGTTATAGGTTATACGTTATACGTTATACGTTATACGTTATACGTTATACGTTATACGTTATACGTTATACGTTATACGTTATACGTTATACGTTATACGTTATACGTTATACGTTATACGTTATACGTTATACGTTATACGTTATACGTTATACGTTATACGTTATACGTTATACGTTAGACGTTACACGTTACACGTTATACGTTATACGTTATACGTTATACGTTATACGTTATACGTTATACGTTATACGTTATACGTTATACGGTATACGTTATGCGGTATACGCTATACGTTATGCGTTATAGGATATACGTTATGCGTTATAGGATATACGTTATACGTTATACGTTGTACGTTATACGTTATACGTTATACGTTATACGTTATACGTTATACGTTATACGTTATACGTTATACGTTATACGTTATACGTTATACGTTATACGTTATACGTTATACGGTATACGTTATGCGTTATACGCTATACGTTATGCGTTATAGGATATACGTTATACGTTATAAGTTATACGTTATACGTTGTACGTTATACGTTATACGTTATACGTTATACGTTATACGTTATACGTTATACGTTATACGTTATACGTTATACGTTATACGTTATACGTTATACGTTATACGTTATACGTTACACGTTGTACGTTATACGTTATACGTTATACGTTATACGTTATACTTTATACGTTATACGTTATACGTTATACGTTATACGTTATACGTTATACGTTATACGTTATACGTTATACGTTATACGTTATACGTTATACGTTATACGTCATACGTTATACGCTACACGTTATATGTTATACGTTATACGTTATACGTTATACGTTATACGTTGTACGTTATACGTTATACGTCATACGTTATACGTTATACGTTATACGTTATACGTTATACGTTATACGTTATACGTTATACGTTATACGTTATACGTTATACGTTATACGTTATACGTTATACGTTATACGTTATACGTTATACGTTATACGTTATACGTAATATGTAATACGTTATGCGTTATACGTTATACATTATACGTTATACGATATACGTTATACGTTATACATTAGACGTTATAGGTTATACATAATACATTATACGTTACACGTTATACGTTATACGTTATACGTTATACGTTATACGTCATACGTTATACGCTACACGTTATACGTTATACGTTATACGTTATACGTTATACGTTATACGTTATACGTTATACGTTATACGTTATACGTTATACGTTATACGTTATACGTTATACGTTATACGTTATACGTTATACGTTATACGTTATACGTTATACGTTATACGTTATACGTTATACGTTATACGTTATACGTTATACGTTATACGTTATACGTTATACGTTATACGTTATACGTTATACGTTATACGTTATACGTTATACGTTATACGTTATACGTTATACGTTATACGTTATACGTTATACGTTATGCGTTATACGTTATACGTTATACGTTATACGTTATACGTTATACGTTATACGTTATACGTTATACGTTATACGTTATACGTTATACGTTATACGTTATACGTAATATGTAATACGTTATGCGTTATACGTTATACATTATACGTTATACGATATACGTTATACGTTATACATTAGACGTTATAGGTTATACATAATACATTATACGTTACACGTTATACGTTATACGTTATACGTTATACGTTATACGTCATACGTTATACGCTACACGTTATACGTTATACGTTATACGTTATACGTTATACGTTATACGTTATACGTTATACGTTATACGTTATACGTTATACGTTATACGTTATACGTTATACGTTATACGTTATACGTTATACGTTATACGTTATACGTTATACGTTATACGTTATACGTTATACGTTATACGTTATACGTTATACGTTATACGTTATACGTTATACGTTATACGTTATACGTTATACGTTATACGTTATACGTTATACGTTATACGTTATACGTTATACGTTATACGTTAAACGTTAGACGTTATATGTTATACGTTAGACGTTACACGTTACACGTTATACGTTATACGTTATACGTTATACGTTATACGTTATACGTTATACGTTATACGTTCTACGTTATACGTTCTACGTTATACGTTATACGTTATACGTTATACGTTATACGTTATACGTTATACGTTATACGTTATACGTTATACGTTATACGTTATACGTTATACGTTATACGTTATACGTTATACGTTATACGTTATACGTTATACGTTATACGTTATACGTTATACGTTATACGTTATACGTCATACGCTATACGTTATACGTCATACGTTATACGCTATACGTTATACGTTATAGGTCATACCTTATTCGTGATACGTCATACGTTATACGTTATACGTTATACGTTATACGTTATACGTTATACGTTATACAATATACGTTATACGTTATACGTTATAAGTTATACGTTATACGTTATACGTTATACGTTATACGTTATACGTTATACGTTATACAGTATACGTTATACGTCATTCGTTATACATTAGATGTTACACAATATAGGTTATACGTTATACGTGATACGTCATACGTTATACGTTATACGTTATACAATATACGTTATACGTTATACGTTATAAGTTATACGTTATACGTTATACGTTATACATTATACGTTATAGGTTATTCGTTATACGTTATACGTTATACGTTATACGTTATACGTAATACGTTATACGATATACGTTATACGTTGTACGTTATACGTTATACGTTATACGTTATACGTTATACGTTATACGTTATACGTTATACGTTATACGTTATACGTTATACGTTATCCGTTATACGTTATACGTTATACGTTATACGATATACGTTATACGTTATACGTAATACGTTATACGTTATACGTTATACGTTATACGTTATACGTTATACGTTATACGTTATACGTTATACGTTATACGTTATACGTTATACGTTATACGTTATACGTTATGCGTTATACGTTATACGTTATACGTTATACGTTATACGTTATACGTTATACGTTATATCGTTTATACGTTATACGTAATACGTTATACGTTATACGTCATACGTTATACGTTATACGATATAAGTTATACGTTATACGTTATACGTTATACGTTATACGTTATACGTCATACGCTATACGTTATACGTCATACGTTATACGCTATACGTTATACGTTATAGGTCATACCTTATTCGTGATACGTCATACGTTATACGTTATACGTTATACGTTATACGTTATACGTTATACGTTATACGTTATACGTTATACGTCATACGTAATACGTTATACGTTAGAGGTCGTTCCTTATACGTGATACGTCATACGTTATACGTTATACGTTATACAATATACGTTATACGTTATACGTTATAAGTTATACGTTATACGTTATACGTTATACATTATACGATATAGGTTATTCGTTATACGTTATACGTTATACGTTATACGTTATACGTTATACGTTATACGTTATACGTTATACGTTATACGCTATACGTTATACGTTATACGTTATACGTTATACGTTATACGTTATACGTTATACGTTATACGTTATACGTCATACGTTATACGTTAGACGTTACGGGTTATACGTTATACGTTATACGTTATACGTTATACGTTATACGTTATACGTTATACGTTATACGTTATACGTTATACGTTATACAGTATACGTTATACGTCATTCGTTATACATTAGATGTTACACAATATAGGTTATACGTTATACGTGATACGTCATACGTTATACGTTATACGTTATACAATATACGTTATACGTTATACGTTATAAGTTATACGTTATACGTTATACGTTATACATTATACGTTATAGGTTATTCGTTATACGTTATACGTTATACGTTATACGTTATACGTAATACGTTATACGATATACGTTATACGTTGTACGTTATACGTTATACGTTATACGTTACACGTTATACGTTATACGTTATACGTTATACGTTATACGTTGTACGTTATACGTTATACGTTATACGTTATACGTTATACGTTATATGTTACACGTTATACGTTATACGTTATAGGTTATACGTAATACGTTGTACGTTATACGTTATACGTTATACGTTATACGATATACGTTATACGTTATACGTTATACGTTATACGTTATACGCTATACGTTATACGTTATACGTTATACGTTATACGTTATACGTTATACGTTATACGTTATACGTTATACGTCATACGTTATACGTTATACGTTATACGTTATACGTTATACGTTATACGTTATACGTTATACGTTATACGTTATACGTTATACGTTATATCGTTTATACGTTATACGTAATACGTTATACGTTATACGTCATACGTTATACGTTATACGATATAAGTTATACGTTATACGTTATACGTTATACGTTATACGTTATACGTTATACGTCATACGCTATACGTTATACGTCATACGTTATACGCTATACGTTATACGTTATAGGTCATACCTTATTCGTGATACGTCATACGTTATACGTTATACGTTATACGTTTTACGTTATACGTTATACGTTATACGTTATACGTTATACGTTATACGTTATACAATATACGTTATACGTCATTCGTTATACGTTAGATGTTAAACAATATAGGTTATACGTAATACGTGATACGTTATACGTTATACGTTATACGTTATACAATATACGTTATACGTTATACGTTATAAGTTATACTTTATACGTTATACGTTATACATTATACGTTATAGGTTATTCGTTATACGTTATACGTTATACGTTATACGTTATACGTAATACGTTATACGATATACGTTATACGTTGTACGTTATACGTTATACGTTATACGTTATACGTTATACGTTATACATTATACGTTATATCGTTTATACGTTATACGTAATACGTTATACGTTATACGTCATACGTTATACGTTATACGTTATAAGTTATACGTTATACGTTATACGTTATACGTTATACGTCATACGTCAAACGTTATACGTTATACGTCATACGTTATACGTTATACGTTATACGTTATACGTTATAGGTCATACCTTATTCGTGATACGTCATACGTTATACGTTATACGTTCTAAGTCATACGTTATGCGTTATATGTTACACGTATACGTCATACGTTATACGTTTTACGTTATACGTTATACGTTATAGGTCATACCTTATTCGTGATACGTCATACGTTAAACGTTATACGTTCTAAGTCATACGTTATGCGTTATATGTTACACGTTATACGTTATACGTTACACGTTCTACGTTATACGTTACACTTTATACGTTATACGTTATACGTTATACGTCATTCGTTATACGTTAGACGTTACACAATATAGGTTATACGTTATACGTTATACGTTATACGTTATACGTTATACGTTATACGTTATACGTTATACGTTATACGTTATACGTTATACGTTATACGTTATACGTTATACGTTATACGTTATACGTTATACGTTATACGTTATACGTTATACGTTATACGTTATACGTTATACGTTATACGTTATACGTTATACGTTATACGCTATACTTTATACGTTATACGTTATACGTTATACGTTATACGTTATACGTTATACGTCATACGTTATACGTTAGACGTTACACGTTATATGTTATACGTTATACGTTATACGTTATACGTTATACATTATACGTTATACGTTATACGTTATACGTTATACGTTATAGAATATACGTTATAGGTTATACGTTATACGTTATACGTTATACGTTACACGTTATACGTTGTACGTTATACGTTATACGTTACACGTTATACATTATACGTTATACGTTATACGTTATACGTTATACGTTATAGAATATACGTTATAGGTTATACGTTATACGTTATACGTTATACGTTATAAGTTATACGTTATACGTTATACGTTATACGTTATACGTTATACGTTATACGTTATACGTTATACGTTGTACGTTATACGTTATACGTTACACGTTATACATTATACGTTATACGTTATACGTTATACGTTATACGTTATAGAATATACGTTATAGGTTATACGTTATACGTTATACGTTATACGTTATAAGTTATACGTTATACGTTATACGTTATACGTTATACGTTATACTATATACGTTATACGTTATACGCTATACGTTATACGTTATACGTTATACGTTATACGTTATACGTAATACGTTATACGTTAGACGTTATACGTTATACGTTATACGTTATACGTTATACGTTATACGTTATACAATATACGTTATACGTTATACGTTATAAGTTATACGTTATACGTTATACGTTATACATTATACGTTATAGGTTATTCGTTATACGTTATACGTTATACGTTATACGTTATACGTAATACGTTATACGATATACGTTATACGTTGTACGTTATACGTTATACGTTATACGTTATACGTTATACGTTATACGTTATACGTTATACGTTATACGTTATACGTTATACGTTATACGTTATACGTTATACGTTATACGTTATACGTTACACGTTATACGTTATACGTTATAGGTTATACGTAATACGTTGTACGTTATACGTTATACGTTATACGTTATACGATATACGTTATACGTTATACGTTATACGTTATACGTTATACGTTATACGTTATACGTTATACGTCATACGTTATACGTTATACGTTATACGTCATACGTTATACGTTATACGTTATACGTCATACGTTATACGTTATACGTTATACGTTATACGTTATACGTTATACGTTATACGTTATTCGTTATACGTTATACGTTATACGATATACGTTATACGTTATACGTAATACGTTATACGTTATACGTTATACGTTATACGTTATACGTTATACGTTATACGTTATACGTTATACGTTATACGTTATACGTTATACGTTATACGTTATACGTTATACGTTATACGTTATACGTTATACGTTATACGTTATACGTTATACGTTATACGTTATACGTTATACGTTATACGTTATATCGTTTATACGTTATACGTAATACGTTATACGTTATACGTCATACGTTATACGTTATACGATATAAGTTATACGTTATACGTTATACGATATACGTTATACGTTATACGTAATACGTTATACGTTATACGTTATACGTTATACGTTATACGTTATACGTTATACGTTATACGTTATACGTTATACGTTATACGTTATACGTTATACGTTATACGTTATACGTTATACGTTATACGTTATACGTTATACGTTATACGTTATACGTTATACGTTATACGTTATACGTTATACGTTATACGTTATATCGTTTATACGTTATACGTAATACGTTATACGTTATACGTCATACGTTATACGTTATACGATATAAGTTATACGTTATACGTTATACGTTATACGTTATACGTTATACGTCATACGCTATACGTTATACGTCATACGTTATACGCTATACGTTATACGTTATAGGTCATACCTTATTCGTGATACGTCATACGTTATACGTTATACGTTATACGTTATACGTTATACGTTATACGTTATACGTTATACGTTATACGTTATACGTTATACAATATACGTTATACGTCATTCGTTATACGTTAGATGTTAAACAATATAGGTTATACGTAATACGTGATACGTCATACGTTATACGTTATACGTTATACAATATACGTTATACGTTATACGTTATAAGTTATACTTTATACGTTATACGTTATACATTATACGTTATAGGTTATTCGTTATACGTTATACGTTATACGTTATACGTTATACGTAATACGTTATACGATATACGTTATACGTTGTACGTTATACGTTATACGTTATACGTTATACGTTATACGTTATACATTATACGTTATATCGTTTATACGTTATACGTAATACGTTATACGTTATACGTCATACGTTATACGTTATACGTTATAAGTAATACGTTATACGTTATACGTTATACGTTATACGTCATACGTCAAACGTTATACGTTATACGTCATACGTTATACGTTATACGTTATACGTTATACGTTATACGTTATAGGTCATACCTTATTCGTGATACGTCATACGTTATACGTTATACGTTCTAAGTCATACGTTATGCGTTATATGTTACACGTATACGTCATACGTTATACGTTTTACGTTATACGTTATACGTTATAGGTCATACCTTATTCGTGATACGTCATACGTTAAACGTTATACGTTCTAAGTCATACGTTATGCGTTATATGTTACACGTTATACGTTATACGTTACACGTTCTACGTTATACGTTACACTTTATACGTTATACGTTATACGTTATACGTCATTCGTTATACGTTAGACGTTACACAATATAGGTTATACGTTATACGTTATACGTTATACGTTATACGTTATACGTTATACGTTATACGTTATACGTTATACGTTATACGTTATACGTTATACGTTATACGTTATACGTTATACGTTATACGTTATACGTTATACGTTATACGTTATACGTTATACGTTATACGTTATACGCTATACTTTATACGTTATACGTTATACGTTATACGTTATACGTTACACTTTATACGTTATACGTTATACGTTATACGTCATTCGTTATACGTTAGACGTTACACAATATAGGTTATACGTTATACGTTATACGTTATACGTTATACGTTATACGTTATACGTTATACGTTATACGTTATACGTTATACGTTATACGTTATACGTTATACGTTATACGTTATACGTTATACGTTATACGTTATACGTTATACGTTATACGTTATACGTTATACGTTATACGTTATACGTTATACGTTATACGTTATACGTTATACCTTATACGTTATACGTTATAGAATATACGTTATAGGTTATACGTTATACGTTATACGTTATACGTTATAAGTTATACGTTATACGTTATACGTTATACGTTATACGTTATACTATATACGTTATACGTTATACGCTATACGTTATACGTTATACGTTATACGTTATACGTTATACGTAATACGTTATACGTTAGACGTTACACGTTATATGTTATACGTTATACGTTATACGTTATACGTTATACGTTATACTATATACGTTATACGTTATACGCTATACGTTATACGTTATACGTTATACGTTATACGTTATACGTAATACGTTATACGTTAGACGTTACACGTTATATGTTATACGTTATACGTTATACGTTATACGTTATACGTTATACGTTATACGTTACACGTTCTACGTTATACGTTACACTTTATACGTTATACGTTATACGTTATACGTCATTCGTTATACGTTAGACGTTACACAATATAGGTTATACGTTATACGTTATACGTTATACGTTATACGTTATACGTTATACGTTATACGTTATACGTTATACGTTATACGTTATACGTTATACGTTATACGTTATACGTTATACGTTATACGTTATACGTTATACGTTATACGTTATACGTTATACGTTATACGTTATACGTTATACGTTATACGTTATACGTTATACGTTATACGCTATACTTTATACGTTATACGTTATACGTTATACGTTATACGTTATACGTTATACGTTATACGTCATACGTTATACGTTAGACGTTACACGTTATATGTTATACGTTATACGTTATACGTTATACGTTATACATTATACGTTATACGTTATACGTTATACGTTATACGTTATAGAATATACGTTATAGGTTATACGTTATACGTTATACGTTATACGTTACACGTTATACGTTGTACGTTATACGTTATACGTTACACGTTATACATTATACGTTATACGTTATACGTTATACGTTATACGTTATAGACTATACGTTATAGGTTATACGTTATACGTTATACGTTATACGTTATAAGTTATACGTTATACGTTATACGTTATACGTTATACGTTATACGTTATACGTTATACGTTATACGTTATACGTTATACGTTATACGTTATACGTTGTACGTTATACGTTATACGTTACACGTTATACGTTATACGTTATACGTTATACGTTATACGTTATACGTTATAGAATATACGTTATAGGTTATACGTTATACGTTATACGTTATACGTTATAAGTTATACGTTATACGTTATACGTTATACGTTATACGTTATACTATATACGTTACACGTTATACGCTATACGTTATACGTTATACGTTATACGTTATACGTTATACGTAATACGTTATACGTTAGACGTTACACGTTATACGTTATACGTTATACGTTATACGTTATACGTTATACGTTATACGTTATACGTTATACGTTATACGTTATACGTTATACGTTATACGTTATACGTTATACGTTATACGTTATACGTTATACGTTATACGTTATACGTTATACGTTATACGTAATACGTTGTACGTTATACGTTATACGTTATACGTTATACGATATACGTTATACGTTATACGTTATACGTTATACGTTATACGTTATACGTTATACGTTATACGTCATACGTTATACGTTATACGTTATACGTCATACGTTATACGTTATACGTTATACGTTATACGTTATACGTTGTACGTTATACGTTATACGTTATACGTTATACGTTATACGTTATACGTTATACGATATACGTTATACGTCATACGTTATACGTTAGACGTTACGGGTTATACGTTATACGTTATACGTTATACGTTATACGTTATACGTTATACGTTATACGTTATACGTTATACGTTATACGTTATACGTTATACGTTATACGTCATACAATATACGTTATACGTCATTCGTTATACGTTAGATGTTACACAATATAGGTTATACGTTATACGTGATACGTCATACGTTATACGTTATACGTTATACAATATACGTTATACGTTATACGTTATACGTTATACGTTATACGTCATACGTTATACGTTATACGTTATACGTCATACGTTATACGTTATACGTTATACGTTATACGTTATACGTTATACGTTATACGTTATACGTTATACGTTATACGTTATACGTTATACGTTATATCGTTTATACGTTATACGTAATACGTTATACGTTATACGTCATACGTTATACGTAATACGTTATACGTTATACGTCATACGTTATACGTTATACGATATAAGTTATACGTTATACGTTATACGTTATACGTTATACGTTATACGTTATACGTCATACGCTATACGTTATACGTCATACGTTATACACTATACGTTATACGTCATACGTTATACGCTATACGTTATACGTTATAGGTCGTACCTTATTCGTGATACGTCATACGTTATACGTTATACGTTATACGTTATACGTTATACGTTATACGTTATACGTTATACGTTATACGTTATACGTTATACGTTATACGTTATACGTTATACGTTATACGTTATACAATATACGTTATACGTCATTCGTTATACGTTAGATGTTAAACAATATAGGTTATACGTAATACGTGATACGTC
Organism: Ptiloglossa arizonensis; assembly: GCF_051014685.1. Taxonomy (NCBI): domain Eukaryota; kingdom Metazoa; phylum Arthropoda; class Insecta; order Hymenoptera; family Colletidae; genus Ptiloglossa; species Ptiloglossa arizonensis. The sequence goes on along the minus strand of NW_027478910.1, from coordinate 154,430 downwards.
ATACGTTATACGTTATACGTTATACAATATACGTTATACATTATACGTTATAGGTTATTCGTTATACGTTATACGTTATACGTTATACGTTATACGTAATACGTTATACGATATACGTTATACGTTGTACGTTATACGTTATACGTTATACGTTATACGTTATACGTTATACGTTATACATTATACGTTATATCGTTTATACGTTATACGTAATACGTTATACGTTATACGTCATACGTTATACGTTATACGTTATAAGTTATACGTTATACGTTATACGTTATACGTTATACGTTATACGTCATACGTCATACGTTATACGTTATACGTCATACGATATACGTTATACGTTATACGTTATACGTTATAGGTCATACCTTATTCGTGATACGTCATACGTTATACGTTATACGTTCTAAGTCATACGTTATGCGTTATATGTTACACGTATACGTCATACGTTATACGTTTTACGTTATACGTTATACGTTATAGGTCATACCTTATTCCTGATACGTCATACGTTATACGTTATACGTTCTAAGTCATACGTTATGCGTTATATGTTACACGTTATACGTTATACGTTACACGTTCTACGTTATACGTTACACTTTATACGTTATACGTTATACGTTATACGTCATTCGTTATACGTTAGACGTTACACAATATAGGTTATACGTTATACGTTATACGTTATACGTTATACGTTATACGTTATACGTTATACGTTATACGTTATACGTTATACGTTATACGTTATACGTTATACGTTATACGTTATACGTTATACGTTATACGTTATACGTTATACGTTATACGTTATACGTTATACGTTATACGTTATACGTTATACGTTATACGCTATACTTTATTCGTTATACGTTATACGTTATACGTTATACGTTATACGTTATACGTCATACGTTATACGTTAGGCGTTACACGTTATATGTTATACGTTATACGTTATACGTTATACGTTATACATTATACGTTATACGTTATACGTTATACGTTATACGTTATAGAATATACGTTATAGGTTATACGTTATACGTTATACGTTATACGTTACACGTTATACGTTGTACGTTATACGTTATACGTTACACGTTATACATTATACGTTATACGTTATACGTTATACGTTATACGTTATAGAATATACGTTATAGGTTATACGTTATTCGTTATACGTTATACGTTATAAGTTATACGTTATACGTTATACGTTATACGTTATACGTTATACGTTATACGTTATACGTTATACGTTGTACGTTATACGTTATACGTTACACGTTATACATTATACGTTATACGTTATACGTTATACGTTATACGTTATAGAATATACGTTATAGGTTATACGTTATACGTTATACGTTATACGTTATAAGTTATACGTTATACGTTATACGTTATACGTTATACGTTATACGTTATACGTTATACGTTATACGTTATACGTTATACGTCATACGTTATACGTTATACGTTATACGTTATACGTTATACGTTATACGTAATACGTTGTACGTTATACGTTATACGTTATACGTTATACGATATACGTTATACGTTATACGTTATACGTTATACGTTATACGTTATACGTTATACGTTATACGTTATACGTCATACGTTATACGTTATACGTTATACGTCATACGTTATACGTTATACGTTATACGTTATACGTTGTACGTTATACGTTATACGTTATACGTTATACGTTATACGTTATACGATATACGTTATACGTTATACGTAATACGTTATACGTTATACGATATACGTTATACGTTATACGTTATACGTTATACGTTATACGTTATACGTTATACGTTATACGTTATACGTTATACGTTATACGTCATACGTTATACGTTATACGTTATACGTCATACGTTATACGTTATACGTTATAAGTTATACGTTATACGTTATACGTTATACGTTATACGTTATACGTTATACGTTATACGATATACGTTACACGTTATACGTAATACGTTATACGTTATACGTTATACGTTATACGTTATACGTTATACGTTATACGTTATACGTTATACGTTATACGTTATACGTTATACGTTATACGTTATACGTTATACGTTATACGTTATACGTTATACGTTATACGTTATACGTTATACGTTATACGTTATACGTTATAGGTCATACCTTATTCGTGATACGTCATACTTTATACGTTATACGTTATACGTTATACGTTATACGTAGTACGTCATACGTAATACGTTATACGTTAGAGGTCGTTCCTTATACGTGATGCGTCATAGGTTATACGTTATACGTTATACATTATACGTTATACGTTATACGTTATAAGTTATACGTTATACGTTATACGTTATACATTATACGTTATAGGTTATTCGTTATACGTTATACGTTATACGTTATACGTTATACGTTATACGTTATACGTTATACGTTATACGTTATACGCTATACGTTATACGTTATACGTTATACGTTATACGTCATACGTTATACGTTATACGTTATACAATATACGTTATACGTTATACGTTATAAGTTCTACGTTATACGTTATACGTTATACATTATACGTTATAGGTTATTCGTTATACGTTATACGTTATACGTTATACGTTATACGTTATACGTTATACGTAATACGTTATACGATATACGTTATACGTTGTACGTTATACGTTATACGTTATACGTTATACGTTATACGTTATACGTTATACGTTATATCGTTTATACGTTATACGTAATACGTTATACGTTATACGTCATACGTTATACGTTATACGTTATAAGTTATACGTTATACGTTATACGTTATACGTTATACGTTATACGATATACGTTATACGTTATACGTTATGCGATATACGTTATACGTTATACGTAATACGTTATACGTTATACGTTATACGATATACGTTATACGTTATACGTTATACGATATACGTTATACGTTATACGTAATACGTTATACGTTATACGTTATACGTTATACGTTATACGTTATACGTTATACGTTATACGTTATACGTTATACGTTATACGTTATACGTTATACGTTATACGTAATACGTTATACGTTAGACGTTACACGTTATATGTTATACGTTATACGTTATACGTTATACGTTATACGTTATACGTTATACGTTATACGTTATACGTTATACGTTATACGTTATACGTTATACGTTATACGTTATACGTTATACGTTATACGTAATACGTTATACGTTAGACGTTACACGTTATACGTTATACGTTATACGTTATACGTTATACGTTATACGTTATACGTTATACGTTATACGTTATACGTTATACGTTATACGTTATACGTTATACGTTATACGTTATACGTTATACGTTATACGTTATACGTTATACGTAATACGTTGTACGTTATACGTTATACGTTATACGTTATACGATATACGTTATACGTTATACGTTATACGTTATACGTTATACGTTATACGTTATACGTCATACGTTATACGTTATACGTTATACGTCATACGTTATACGTTATACGTTATACGTTATACGTTATACGTTGTACGTTATACGTTATACGTTATACGTTATACGTTATACGTTATACGTTATACGATATACGTTATACGTCATACGTTATACGTTAGACGTTACGGGTTATACGTTATACGTTATACGTTATACGTTATACGTTATACGTTATACGTTATACGTTATACGTTATACGTTATACGTTATACGTTATACGTTATACGTCATACAATATACGTTATACGTCATTCGTTATACGTTAGATGTTACACAATATAGGTTATACGTTATACGTGATACGTCATACGTTATACGTTATACGTTATACAATATACGTTATACGTTATACGTTATACGTTATACGTTATACGTCATACGTTATACGTTATACGTTATACGTCATACGTTATACGTTATACGTTATACGTTATACGTTATACGTTATACGTTATACGTTATACGTTATACGTTATACGTTATACGTTATATCGTTTATACGTTATACGTAATACGTTATACGTTATACGTCATACGTTATACGTAATACGTTATACGTTATACGTCATACGTTATACGTTATACGATATAAGTTATACGTTATACGTTATACGTTATACGTTATACGTTATACGTTATACGTCATACGCTATACGTTATACGTCATACGTTATACACTATACGTTATACGTCATACGTTATACGCTATACGTTATACGTTATAGGTCGTACCTTATTCGTGATACGTCATACGTTATACGTTATACGTTATACGTTATACGTTATACGTTATACGTTATACGTTATACGTTATACGTTATACGTTATACGTTATACGTTATACGTTATACGTTATACGTTATACAATATACGTTATACGTCATTCGTTATACGTTAGATGTTAAACAATATAGGTTATACGTAATACGTGATACGTCATACGTTATACGTTATACGTTATACAATATACGTTATACATTATACGTTATAGGTTATTCGTTATACGTTATACGTTATACGTTATACGTTATACGTAATACGTTATACGATATACGTTATACGTTGTACGTTATACGTTATACGTTATACGTTATACGTTATACGTTATACGTTATACATTATACGTTATATCGTATATACGTTATACGTAATACGTTATACGTTATACGTCATACGTTATACGTTATACGTTATAAGTTATACGTTATACGTTATACGTTATACGTTATACGTTATACGTCATACGTCATACGTTATACGTTATACGTCATACGATATACGTTATACGTTATACGTTATACGTTATAGGTCATACCTTATTCGTGATACGTCATACGTTATACGTTATACGTTCTAAGTCATACGTTATGCGTTATATGTTACACGTATACGTCATACGTTATACGTTTTACGTTATACGTTATACGTTATAGGTCATACCTTATTCCTGATACGTCATACGTTATACGTTATACGTTCTAAGTCATACGTTATGCGTTATATGTTACACGTTATACGTTATACGTTACACGTTCTACGTTATACGTTACACTTTATACGTTATACGTTATACGTTATACGTCATTCGTTATACGTTAGACGTTACACAATATAGGTTATACGTTATACGTTATACGTTATACGTTATACGTTATACGTTATACGTTATACGTTATACGTTATACGTTATACGTTATACGTTATACGTTATACGTTATACGTTATACGTTATACGTTATACGTTATACGTTATACGTTATACGTTATACGTTATACGTTATACGTTATACGTTATACGTTATACGCTATACTTTATTCGTTATACGTTATACGTTATACGTTATACGTTATACGTTATACGTCATACGTTATACGTTAGACGTTACACGTTATATGTTATACGTTATACGTTATACGTTATACGTTATACATTATACGTTATACGTTATACGTTATACGTTATACGTTATAGAATATACGTTATAGGTTATACGTTATACGTTATACGTTATACGTTACACGTTATACGTTGTACGTTATACGTTATACGTTACACGTTATACATTATACGTTATACGTTATACGTTATACGTTATACGTTATAGAATATACGTTATAGGTTATACGTTATTCGTTATACGTTATACGTTATAAGTTATACGTTAAACGTTATACGTTATACGTTATACGTTATACGTTATACGTTATACGTTATACGTTGTACGTTATACGTTATACGTTACACGTTATACATTATACGTTATACGTTATACGTTATACGTTATACGTTATAGAATATACGTTATAGGTTATACGTTATACGTTATACGTTATACGTTATAAGTTATACGTTATACGTTATACGTTATACGTTATACGTTATACGTTATACGTTATACGTTATACGTTATACGTTATACGTTATACGTCATACGTTATACGTTATACGTTATACGTTATACGTTATACGTTATACGTAATACGTTGTACGTTATACGTTATACGTTATACGTTATACGATATACGTTATACGTTATACGTTATACGTTATACGTTATACGTTATACGTTATACGTTATACGTTATACGTCATACGTTATACGTTATACGTTATACGTCATACGTTATACGTTATACGTTATACGTTATACGTTATACGTTGTACGTTATACGTTATACGTTATACGTTATACGTTATACGTTATACGATATACGTTATACGTTATACGTAATACGTTATACGTTATACGATATACGTTATACGTTATACGTTATACGTTATACGTTATACGTTATACGTTATACGTTATACGTTATACGTTATACGTTATACGTCATACGTTATACGTTATACGTTATACGTCATACGTTATACGTTATACGTTATAAGTTATACGTTATACGTTATACGTTATACGTTATACGTTATACGTTATACGATATACGTTACACGTTATACGTAATACGTTATACGTTATACGTTATACGTTATACGTTATACGTTATACGTTATACGTTATACGTTATACGTTATACGTTATACGTTATACGTTATACGTTATACGTTATACGTTATACGTTATACGTTATACGTTATACGTTATACGTTATACGTTATACGTTATAGGTCATACCTTATTCGTGATACGTCATACTTTATACGTTATACGTTATACGTTATACGTTATACGTAGTACGTCATACGTAATACGTTATACGTTAGAGGTCGTTCCTTATACGTGATGCGTCATAGGTTATACGTTATACGTTATACATTATACGTTATACGTTATACGTTATAAGTTATACGTTATACGTTATACGTTATACATTATACGTTATAGGTTATTCGTTATACGTTATACGTTATACGTTATACGTTATACGTTATACGTTATACGTTATACGTTATACGTTATACGCTATACGTTATACGTTATACGTTATACGTTATACGTCATACGTTATACGTTATACGTTATACAATATACGTTATACGTTATACGTTATAAGTTCTACGTTATACGTTATACGTTATACATTATACGTTATAGGTTATTCGTTATACGTTATACGTTATACGTTATACGTTATACGTTATACGTTATACGTAATACGTTATACGATATACGTTATACGTTGTACGTTATACGTTATACGTTATACGTTATACGTTATACGTTATACGTTATACGTTATATCGTTTATACGTTATACGTAATACGTTATACGTTATACGTCATACGTTATACGTTATACGTTATAAGTTATACGTTATACGTTATACGTTATACGTTATACGTTATACGATATACGTTATACGTTATACGTTATGCGATATACGTTATACGTTATACGTAATACGTTATACGTTATACGTTATACGATATACGTTATACGTTATACGTTATACGATATACGTTATACGTTATACGTAATACGTTATACGTTATACGTTATACGTTATACGTTATACGTTATACGTTATACGTTATACGTTATACGTTATACGTTATACGTTATACGTTATACGTTATACGTAATACGTTATACGTTAGACGTTACACGTTATATGTTATACGTTATACGTTATACGTTATACGTTATACGTTATACGTTATACGTTATACGTTATACGTTATACGTTATACGTTATACGTTATACGTTATACGTTATACGTTATACGTTATACGTAATACGTTATACGTTAGACGTTACACGTTATATGTTATACGTTATACGTTATACGTTATACGTTATACGTTATACGTTATACGTTATACGTTATACGTTATACGTTATACGTTATACGTTATACGTTATACGTTATACGTTATACGTTATACGTTATACGTTATACGTTATACGTTATACGTTATACGTTATACGTTATACGTTATAGGTTATACGATACACGTTATACATTATACGTTATACGTTATACGTTATATGTTATAGGTTTTACGTTATACGTTATACGTTATACGTTATACGTTATACGTTATACGTTATACGTTATACGTTATACGTTATACGTTATACGTTATACGTTATACGTTATACGTTATACGTTATACGTTATACGTTATACGTTATACGTTATACGTTATAGGTTATACGATACACGTTATACGTTATACGTTATACGTTATACGTTATACGTTATACGTTATACGTTATACGCTATACGTTATACGTTATACGTTATACGTTATACGTTATACGTTATACGTTATACGTTATAGGTTATACGATACACGTTATACGTTATACGTTATACGTTATACGTTATACGTTATACGTTATACGTTATACGCTATACGTTATACGTTATACGTTATACGTTATACGTTACACGTTATACGTTATACGTTATACGCTATACGTTATACGGTATACGTTATACGTTATACGTAATATGTAATAGGTTATACGTTTTACGTTATACGTTATACGTTATACGTTATACGTTATACGTTATACGTTATACGCTATACGTTATACGTTATACGTTATACGTTATACGTTATACGTTATACGTTATACGTTATACGTTATACGATATACGTTATACGTTATACGTTATACGTTATACGTTATACGTTATAGGTTATACGATACACGTTATACATTATACGTTATACGTTATACGTTATACGTTATAGGTTTTACGTTATACGTTATACGTTATACGTTATACGTTATACGTTATACGTTATACGTTATACGTTATACGTTATACGTTATACGTTATACGTTATACGTTATACGTTATACGTTATACGTTATACGTTATACGTTATACGTTATACGTTATACGTTATACGTTATACGTTATAGGTTATACGATACACGTTATACGTTATACGTTATACGTTATACGTTATACGTTATACGTTATACGTTATACGTTATACGCTATACGTTATACGATATACGTTATAGGTCATACCTTATACGTGATACGTCATACGTTATACGTTATACGTTATACGTTTTACGTTATACGTTTTACGTTATACGTTATACGTTATACGTTATACGTTATACGTTATACGTTATACGTTATACGTTATACGTTATACGTTATACGTTCTACGTTATACGTTATACGTTATTCGTTATACGTTATACCATACACGTTATACGTTATACGTTATACGTTATACGTTATACGTTATACGTTATACGTTACACGTTATACGTTACACGTTATACGTTATACGTTATACGTTATACGTTATACGTTATACGTTATACGTTATACGTTATACGTTATACGTTATACGTTATACGTTATACGTTATACGTTATACGTTATACGGTATACGTTATACGTTATACCCTATACGTTATACGTTATACGTTATACGTTATACGTTATACGTTATACGTTATACGTTATACGTTATACGTTATACGTTATACGTTATACGTTATACGTTATACGTTATACGTTATACGTTATAGGTTATACGTTATACGTTATACGATATACGTTATAGGTCACACCTTATACGTGATACGTCATACGTTATACGTTATACGTTATACGTTTTACGTTATACGTTTTACGTTATACGTTATACGTTATACGTTATACGTTATACGTTATACGTTATACGTTATACGTTATACGTTATACGTTATACGTTATACGTTATACGTTATTCGTTATACGTTATACCATACACGTTATACGTTATACGTTATACGTTATACGTAATACGTTATACGTTATACGTTATACGTTATACGTTTTACGTTACACGTTATACGTTATACGTTATACGTTATACGTTATACGTTATACGATATACGTTATACGTTATGCGTTATACGTTATACGTTATACGTTGTACGTTATACGTTATACGTTATACGTTATACGTTATACGTTATACGTTATACGTTATACGTTATACGTTATACGTTATACGTTATACGTTATACGTTATACGTTATACGTTATACGTTATACGATATACGTTATACGTTATACGTTATACGTTATACGTTATACGTTATACGTTATACGTTATATGTTATACGTTATACGTTATACGTTATACGTTATACGTTATACGTTATACGTTATACGTTATACGTTATACGTTATACCTTATACGTTATACGTTATACGTTATACGTTATACGTTATACGTTATACGTTATACGTTATACGTTACACGTTATACGTTATACGTTATACGTTATACGTTACACGTTATACGTTATACGTTATACGTTATACGTTATACGTTATACGTTATACGTTATACGTTATACGTTATACGTTATACGTTATACGTTATACGTTATACGTTATACGTTATACGTTATACGTTATACGTTATACGTTATACGTTATACGGTATACGTTATGCGTTATTCGCTATACGTTATGCGTTATACGATATACGTTATGCGTTATAGGATATATGTTATACGTCTTACGTTATTCGTTATACGCTCTTCGTTACACGTTATACGTTATACGTTATACGTTATACGTTATACGTTATACGTTATACGTTATACGTTATACGTTATACGTTATACGTTATACGTTATACGTTATACGTTATACGTTATACGTTATAGGTTATACGTTATACGTTATACGTTATACGTTATACGTTATACGTTATACGTTATACGTTATACGTTATACGTTATACGTTATACGTTATACGTTAAACGTTATACGTTACAGGTTATACGTTATACGTTATACGTTAGACGTTATACGTTATACGTTATACGTTAAACGTTATACGTTATAAGTTATACGTTATACGATATACGATATACGTTATACGTTATACGTTATACGTTATACGTTATACGTTATACGTTATACGTTATACGGTATACGTTATGCGTTATTCGCTATACGTTATGCGTTATACGATATACGTTATCCGTTATAGGATATATGTTATACGTTTTACGTTATTCGTTATACGTTCTTCGTTACACGATATACGTTATACGTTATACGTTATACGTTATACGTTATAGGTCATACCTTATACGTGATACGTCATACGTTATACGTTATACGTTATACGTTATACGTTATACCTTATACGTTATACGTTATACGTTATACGTTATACGTTATACGTTATACGTTATACGTTATACGTTACACGTTATACGTTATACGTTATACGTTATACGTTATACGTTATACGTTATACGTTATACGTTATACGTTATACGTTATACGTTATACGTTATACGTTATACGTTATACGTTATACGTTATACGGTATACGTTATGCGTTATTCGCTATACGTTATGCGTTATACGATATACGTTATGCGTTATAGGATATATGTTATACGTCTTACGTTATTCGTTATACGCTCTTCGTTACACGTTATACGTTATACGTTATACGTTATACGTTATACGTTATACGTTATACGTTATACGTTATACGTTATACGTTATACGTTATACGTTATACGTTATACGTTATACGTTATACGTTATACGTTATACGTTATACGTTATACGTTATACGTTATACGTTATACGTTATACGTGATACGTTATACGTTATAGGTTATACGATACACGTTATACGTTATACGCTATACGTTATACGTTATACGTTATACGTTATACGTTATACGTTATACGTTATACGTTATACGTTATACGTTATACGTTATACGTTATACGTTATACGTTATACGTTATACGTTATACGGTATACGTTATTCGTTATTCGCTATACGTTATGCGTTATACGATATACGTTATGCGTTATAGGATATATGTTATACGACTTACGTTATTCGTTATACGCTCTTCGTTACACGTTATACGTTATAGGTTATACGATACACGTTATACGTTATACGTAATACGTTATACGTTATACGTTATACGTTATACGTTATACGTTATACGTTATACGTTATACGTTATACGTTATACGTTATACGTTATACGTTATACGTTATACGTGATACGTTATACGTTATAGGTTATACGATACACGTTATACGTTATACGTTATACGTTATACGTTATACGTTATACGTTATACGTTATACGTTACACGTTATACGTGATACGTTATACGTTATAGGTTATACGATACACGTTATACGTTATACGTTATACGTTATACGTTATACGTTATACGTTATACGTTATACGTTATACGTTATACGTTATACGTTATACGTTAAATGTTATACGTTACAGGTTATACGTTATACGTTAGACGTTAGACGTTATACGTTATACGTTATACGTTAAACGTTATACGTTATAAGTTATACGTTATACGATATACGATATACGTTATACGTTATACGTTATACGTTATACGTTATACGTTATACGTTATACGTTATACGGTATACGTTATGCGTTATTCGCTAAACGTTATGCGTTATACGATATACGTAATACGTTATACGTAATATGTAATACGTCATACGTTTTACGTTATACGTTATACGTTATACGTTATACGTTATACGTTATACGGTATACGTTATACGTTATACCCTATACGTTATACGTTATACGTTATACGTTATACGTTATACGTTATACGTTATAGGTTATACGTTATACGTTATACGATATACGTTATAGGTCATACCTTATACGTGATACGTCATACGTTATACGTTATACGTTATACGTTTTACGTTATACGTTATACGTCATACGTTATACGTTATACGTTATACGTTATACGTTATACGTTATACGTTATACGTTATACGTTATACGTTATACGTTATACGTTATACTTTATACGTTATACGTTATACGTTATAGGTCATACCTTATACGTGATACGTCATACGTTATACGTTATACATTATACGTTATACGTTATACGTAATACGTTATACGTTATACGTTATATGATATACGTTATACATTATACGTTATACGTTATACGTTATACGTAATATGTAATACGTCATACGTTTTACGTTATACGTTATACGTTATACGTTATACGTTATACGTTATACGTTATACGTTTTACGTTATACGTGATACGTTATACGTTATAGGTTATACGATACACGTTATACGTTATACGTTATACGTTATACGTTACACGTTATACGTTATACGTTATACGTTATACGTTATACGTTATACGTTATACGTTATACGTTATACGTTATACGTTATACGTTATACGTTATACGTTATACGTTATACGTTATACGTTATACGTTATACGTTATACGTTATACGGTATACGTTATACGTTATACGTTATACGTAATATGTAATACGTCATACGTTTTACGTTATACGTTATACGTTATACGTTATACGTTATACGTTATACGTTATACGTTATACGTTATACGTTATACGTTATACGTTATACGTTATACGTTATAGGTTATACGATACACGTTATACGTTATACGTTATACGTTATACGTTATACGTTATACGATACACGTTATACGTTATACGTTATACGTTATACGTTATACGTTATACGTTATACGTTACACGTTATACGTTACACGTTATACATTATACGTTATACGTTATACGTTATACGTTATACGTTATACGTTATACGTGATACGTTATACGTTATAGGTTATACGATACACGTTATACGTTATACGTTATACGTTATACGTTATACGTTATACGTTATACGTTATACGTTACACGTTATACGTGATACGTTATACGTTATAGGTTATACGATACACGTTATACGTTATACGTTATACGTTATACGTTATACGTTATACGTTATACGTTATACGTTATACGTTATACGTTATACGTTATACGTTAAATGTTATACGTTACAGGTTATACGTTATACGTTAGACGTTAGACGTTATACGTTATACGTTATACGTTAAACGTTATACGTTATAAGTTATACGTTATACGATATACGATATACGTTATACGTTATACGTTATACGTTATACGTTATACGTTATACGTTATACGTTATACGGTATACGTTATGCGTTATTCGCTAAACGTTATGCGTTATACGATATACGTAATACGTTATACGTAATATGTAATACGTCATACGTTTTACGTTATACGTTATACGTTATACGTTATACGTTATACGTTATACGGTATACGTTATACGTTATACCCTATACGTTATACGTTATACGTTATACGTTATACGTTATACGTTATACGTTATAGGTTATACGTTATACGTTATACGATATACGTTATAGGTCATACCTTATACGTGATACGTCATACGTTATACGTTATACGTTATACGTTTTACGTTATACGTTATACGTCATACGTTATACGTTATACGTTATACGTTATACGTTATACGTTATACGTTATACGTTATACGTTATACGTTATACGTTATACGTTATACTTTATACGTTATACGTTATACGTTATAGGTCATACCTTATACGTGATACGTCATACGTTATACGTTATACATTATACGTTATACGTTATACGTAATACGTTATACGTTATACGTTATATGATATACGTTATACATTATACGTTATACGTTATACGTTATACGTAATATGTAATACGTCATACGTTTTACGTTATACGTTATACGTTATACGTTATACGTTATACGTTATACGTTATACGTTTTACGTTATACGTGATACGTTATACGTTATAGGTTATACGATACACGTTATACGTTATACGTTATACGTTATACGTTACACGTTATACGTTATACGTTATACGTTATACGTTATACGTTATACGTTATACGTTATACGTTATACGTTATACGTTATACGTTATACGTTATACGTTATACGTTATACGTTATACGTTATACGTTATACGTTATACGTTATACGGTATACGTTATACGTTATACGTTATACGTAATATGTAATACGTCATACGTTTTACGTTATACGTTATACGTTATACGTTATACGTTATACGTTATACGTTATACGTTATACGTTATACGTTATACGTTATACGTTATACGTTATACGTTATAGGTTATACGATACACGTTATACGTTATACGTTATACGTTATACGTTATACGTTATACGATACACGTTATACGTTATACGTTATACGTTATACGTTATACGTTATACGTTATACGTTACACGTTATACGTTACACGTTATACATTATACGTTATACGTTACACGTTATACGTTATACGTTATACGTTATACGTTATACGTTATACGTTATACGTTATACGTTATACGTTATACGTTATACGTTATACGTTATACGTTATACGTTATACGTTATACGTTATACGGTATACGTTATACGTTATACCCTATACGCTATACGTTATACGTTATACGTTATACGTTATACGTTATACGTTATACGTTATACGTTACACGTTATACGTTATACGTTATACGGTATACGTTATACGTTATACCCTATACGTTATACGTTATACGTTATACGTTATACGTTATACGTTATACGTTATACGTTATACGTTATACGTTATAGGTTATACGATACACGTTATACGTTATACGTTATACGTTATACGTTATACGTTATACGATACACGTTATACGTTATACGTTATACGTTATACGTTATACGTTATACGTTATACGTTACACGTTATACGTTACACGTTATACGTTATACGTTATACGTTATACGTTATACGTTATACGTTGTACGTTACACGTTATACGTTACACGTTATACGTTATACGTTATACGTTATACGATATACGTTATACGATACACGTTATACGTTATACGTTATACGTTATACGTTATACGTTATACGTTATACGTTCGTTATACGTTATACGTTATACGTTATACGTTATACCTTATACGTTATACGTTATACGTTATACGTTATACGTTATAGGTTATACGATACACGTTATACGTTATACGTTATACGTTATACGTTATACGTTATACGATACACGTTATACGTTATACGTTATACGTTATACGTTATACGTTATACGTTATACGTTACACGTTATACGTTACACGTTATACGTTATACGTTATACGTTATACGTTATACGTTATACGTTTTACGTTATACGTTACACGTTATACGTTACACGTTATACGTTACACGTTATACGTTATACGTTATACGTTATACGTTATACGTTATACGTTATACGTTATACGTTATACGTTATACGTTATACGTTATACGTTATACGTTATACGGTATACGTTATACGTTATACCCTATACGTTATACGTTATACGTTATACGTTATACGTTATACGTTATACGTTATACGTTATACGTTATAGGTTATACGTTATACGTTATACGATATACGTTATATGTCATACCTTATACGTGATACGTCATACGTTATACGTTATACGTTATACGTTTTACGTTATACGTTTTACGTTATACGTTATACGTTATACGTTATACGTTATACGTTATACGTTATACGTTATACGTTATACGTTATACGTTATACGTTATACGTTATACGTTATACGTTATATGTTTCACGTTATACGTTTTACGTTATACGTTATACGTTATACGTTACACGTTATACGTAATACGTTATACGTTATACGTTATACGTTATACGTTATACGTTATACGTTATACGTTATACGTTATACGGTATACGTTATACGTTATACCCTATACGTTATACGTTATACGTTATACGTTATACGTTATACGTTATACGTTATACGTTATACGTTATAGGTTATAGGTTATACGTTATACGTTATACGATATACGTTATATGTCAAACCTTATACGTGATACGTCATACGTTATACGTTATACGTTATACGTTTTACGTTATACGTTTTACGTTATACGTTATACGTTATACGTTATACGTTATACGTTATACGTTATACGTTATACGTTATACGTTATACGTTATACGTTATTCGTTATACGTTATACCATACACGTTATACGTTATACGTTATACGTTATACGTTATACGTTATACGTTATACGTTACACGTTATACGTTACACGTTATACGTTATACGTTATACGTTATACGTTATACGTTATACGTTATACGTTATACGTTATACGTTATACGTTATACGTTATACGTTATACGTTATACGTTATACGTTATACGTTATACGTTATACGGTATACGTTATACGTTATACCCTATACGTTATACGTTATACGTTATACGTTATACGTTATACGTTATACGTTATACGTTATACGTTATACGTTATACGTTATACGTTATACGTTATACGTTATACGTTACACGTTATACGTAATACGTTATACGTTATACGTTATACGTTATACGTTATACGTTATACGTTATACGTTATACGTTATACGGTATACGTTATACGTTATACCCTATACGTTATACGTTATACGTTATACGTTATACGTTATACGTTATACGTTATACGTTATACGTTATAGGTTATAGGTTATACGTTATACGTTATACGATATACGTTATATGTCAAACCTTATACGTGATACGTCATACGTTATACGTTATACGTTATACGTTTTACGTTATACGTTTTACGTTATACGTTATACGTTATACGTTATACGTTATACGTTATACGTTATACGTTATACGTTATACGTTATACGTTATACGTTATTCGTTATACGTTATACCATACACGTTATACGTTATACGTTATACGTTATACGTTATACGTTATACGTTATACGTTACACGTTATACGTTACACGTTATACGTTATACGTTATACGTTATACGTTATACGTTATACGTTATACGTTATACGTTATACGTTATACGTTATACGTTATACGTTATACGTTATACGTTATACGTTATACGTTATACGTTATACGGTATACGTTATACGTTATACCCTATACGTTATACGTTATACGTTATACGTTATACGTTATACGTTATACGTTATACGTTATACGTTATACGTTATACGTTATACGTTATACGTTATACGTTATACGTTATACGTTATACGTTATACGTTATACGTTATACGTTATATGTTTCACGTTATACGTTTTACGTTATACGTTATACGTTATACGTTACACGTTATACGTAATACGTTATACGTTATACGTTATACGTTATACGTTTTACGTTATACGTTATACGTTATACGTTATACGTTATACGTTATACGTTATACGTTATACGTTATACGTTATACGTTATACGTTATACGATATACGTTATACGTTATACGTTATACGTTATACGTTATACGTTATACGTTATACGTTATACGTTACACATCATACGTTATTCGTTATACGTTATACGTTATACGTTATACGTTATATTATACGTTATACGTTATAGGTTATACGTAATTCGTTATACGTTATACGTTACACGTCATACGTTATTCGTTATACGTTATACGTTATACGTTATACGTTATACGTTATACGTTATACGTTATACGTTATACGTTATACGTTATACGTTATACGTTATACGTTATACGTTATACGTTATACGTTATACGTTATACGTTATACGTTATACGTTATACGTTATACGTTATACGTTATACGTTATACGTTATACGTTATAGGTTATACGTTATACGTTATACGATATACGTTATAGGTCATACCTTATACGCGATACGTCATACGTTATACGTTATACGTTATACGTTATACGTTATACGTTATACGTTATACGTTATACGTTATACGTTATACGTTCGTTATACGTTATACGTTATACGTTATACGTTATACGTTATACGTTATACGTTCGTTATACGTTATACGTTATACGTTATACGTTATACGTTATACGTTATACGTTATACGTTATACGTTATAGGTTATACGATACACGTTATACGTTATACGTTATACGTTATACGCTATACGTTATACGTTATACGTTATACGTTATACGTTATACGTTATACGCTATACGTTATACGTCATACGTTAGACGTTAGACGTTACACGTTATACGTTATACGTTATACGTTATACGTTATACGTTATACGTTATACGTTATACGTTACACGTTATACGTTATACGTTATACGTTATACGTTACCCGTTATACGTTATGCGTTACACGTTATACGTTATACGTTATACGTTATACGTTATACGTTAAACGTTATACGTTATACGTTATACGTTATACGTTATACGTTATACGTTATACGTTATACGTTATACGTTATACGTTATACGTTATACGTTATACGTTACACGTAATACGTTATACGTTATACGTTATACGTTATAAGTTATACGTTATACGTTTAACGTTATACGTTATACGTTATAGGTTATATCGTTTATACGTTATACGTTATACGTTATACGTCATACGTTATACGTTATACGTTATAAGTTATAGGTTATACGTTATACGTTATACGTTATACGTCATACGTTATACGTTATACGTCATACGTTATACGTTATACGTTATACGTTATAGGTCATACCTCATTCGTGATACGTCAAACGTTATACGTTATACGTTCTACGTTATACGTTATACGTTATACGTTATACGTTACACGTTATACGATATACGTTATACGTTCTACGTTATACGTTATACGTTATACGTTATACGTTACACGTAATACGTTATACGTTATACGTCATACGTTATACGTTATACGTTGTAAGTTATACGTTATACGTTATACGTTATACGTTATACGTTATACGTTATACGTTATAGGTTATATCGTTTATACGTTAGACATTATACGTTATACGTCATACGTTATACGTTATACGTTCTACGTTATACGTTATACGTTATACGTTATACGTTATACGTTATACGTTATACGTTATAGGTTATACGTTATACGTTATACGATATACGTTATAGGTCATACCTTATACGCGATACGTCATACGTTATACGTTATACGTTATACGTTATACGTTATACGTTATACGTTATACGTTATACGTTATACGTTATACGTTCGTTATACGTTATACGTTATACGTTATACGTTATACGTTATACGTTATACGTTCGTTATACGTTATACGTTATACGTTATACGTTATACGTTATACGTTATACGTTATACGTTATACGTTATAGGTTATACGATACACGTTATACGTTATACGTTATACGTTATACGCTATACGTTATACGTTATACGTTATACGTTATACGTTATACGTTATACGCTATACGTTATACGTCATACGTTAGACGTTAGACGTTACACGTTATACGTTATACGTTATACGTTATACGTTATACGTTATACGTTATACGTTACACGTTATACGTTATACGTTATACGTTATACGTTACCCGTTATACGTTATGCGTTACACGTTATACGTTATACGTTATACGTTATACGTTATACGTTAAACGTTATACGTTATACGTTATACGTTATACGTTATACGTTATACGTTATACGTTATACGTTATACGTTATACGTTATACGTTATACGTTATACGTTACACGTAATACGTTATACGTTATACGTTATACGTTATAAGTTATACGTTATACGTTTAACGTTATACGTTATACGTTATAGGTTATATCGTTTATACGTTATACGTTATACGTTATACGTCATACGTTATACGTTATACGTTATAAGTTATAGGTTATACGTTATACGTTATACGTTATACGTCATACGTTATACGTTATACGTCATACGTTATACGTTATACGTTATACGTTATAGGTCATACCTCATTCGTGATACGTCAAACGTTATACGTTATACGTTCTACGTTATACGTTATACGTTATACGTTATACGTTACACGTTATACGATATACGTTATACGTTCTACGTTATACGTTATACGTTATACGTTATACGTTACACGTAATACGTTATACGTTATACGTCATACGTTATACGTTATACGTTGTAAGTTATACGTTATACGTTATACGTTATACGTTATACGTTATACGTTATACGTTATAGGTTATATCGTTTATACGTTAGACATTATACGTTATACGTCATACGTTATACGTTATACGTTCTACGTTATACGTTATACGTTATACGTTATACGTTATACGTTATACGTTAGACGTAATACGATATACGTTATACGTTCTACGTTATACGTTCTACGTTATACGTTATACGTTATACGTTATACGTTATACGTTATACCTTATGCGTTATACGTTATACGTTATACGTTATACGTTATACGTTATACGTTATACGTTATACGTTATACGTTATACGTTATACGTTATACGTTATACGTTATACGTTATACGTTACACGTAATACGTTATACGTTATACGTTATACGTACAAGTTATACGTTATACGTTATACGTTATACGTTATACGTTATAGGTTATATCGTTTATACGTTATACGTTATACGTTATACGTCATACGTTATACATTATACGTTATAAGTTATAGGTTATACATTATACGTTATACGTTATACGTCATACGTTATACGTTATACGTCATACGTTATACGTTATACGTTATACGTTATAGGTCATACCTTATTCGTGATACGTCATACGTTATACGTTATACGTTCTACGTTATACGTTATACGTTATACGTTATACGTTACACGTTATACGTTATACGTTATACGTTATAGGTTATACGTTATACGTTATACGTTATACGTTACACGTAATACGTTATACGTTATACGTTATACGTTATACGTTATAGGTCATACCTTATTCGTGATACGTTACACGTTATACGTTATACGTTATACGTTATACGTTATACGTTATACGTTATACGTTATACGTTATACGTTATGCGTTATACGTTATACGTTATACGTTATACGTTATACGTTATACGTTATACGTAATACGTTATACGTTAGAGGTCGTTCCTTATACGTGATACGTCTTACGTTATACGTTATACGATATACTATATACGTTACACGATATACGTTATACGTTCTACGTTATACGTTATACGTTATACGTTATACGTCATACGTTATACGTAATACGTTATACGTTAGAGGTCTTTCCTTATACGTGATACGTCTTACGTTATACGTTATACGATATACTATATACGTTACACGATATACGTTATACGTTCTACGTTATACGTTATACGTTATACGTTATACGTTATACGTTATACGTTATACGTTATACGTTATACGTTATACGTTATACGTTATAGGTTATATCGTTTATACGTTATACGTTATACGTTATACGTCATACGTTATACATTATACGTTCTACGTTATACGTTATACGTTATACGTTATACGTTATACGTTATACCTTATGCGTTATACGTTATACGTTATACGTTATACGTTATACGTTATACGTTATACGTTATACTTTATACGTTATACGTTATACGTTATACGTTACACGTAATACGTTATACTTTATACGTTATACGTTATACGTTATACGTTACACGTAATACGTTATACGTTATACGTTATAGGTTATACGTTATACGTTATACGTTATACGTTATACGTTATACGTTATACGTTGTACGTTATACGTTATACGTTATACGTTATACGTTATACGTTACACGTTATACGTTACACGTTATACGTTACACGTTATACGTTATACGTTATACGTTATACGTTTTACGTTATACGTTACACGTTATACGTTACACGTTATACGTTACACGTTATACGTTACACGTTATACGTTATACGTTATACGTTATACGTTATACGTTATACGTTATACGTTATACGTTATACGTTATACGTTACACGTAATACGTTATACGTTATACGTTATACGTTATACGTTATAGGTCATACCTTATTCGTGATACGTTACACGTTATACGTTATACGTTATACGTTATACGTTATACGTTATACGTTATACGTTATACGTTATACGTTATACGTTATGCGTTATACGTTATACGTTATACGTTATACGTTATACGTTATACGTTATACGTAATACGTTATACGTTAGAGGTCGTTCCTTATACGTGATACGTCATACGTTATACGTTATACGATATACTATATACGTTACACGTTATACGTTATACGTTATACGTTATACGTTATACGTTATACGTTATACGTTATACGTTATACGTTATACGTTATACGTTATACGTTATACGTTATACGTTATACGTTGTACGTTATACGTTATACGTTATACGTTATACGTTATACGTTACACGTTATACGTTACACGTTATACGTTATACGTTATACGTTATACGTTATACGTTATACGTTTTACGTTATACGTTACACGTTATACGTTACACGTTATACGTTACACGTTATACGTTACACGTTATACGTTACACGTTATACGTTACACGTTATACGTTATACGTTATACGTTATACGTTATACGTTATACGTTATACGTTATACGTTATACGTTATACGTTATACGTTATACGTTATACGGTATACGTTATACGTTATACCCTATACGTTATACGTTATACGTTATACGTTATACGTTATACGTTATACGTTATACGTTATACGTTATAGGTTATACGTTATACGTTATACGATATACGTTATATGTCATACCTTATACGTGATACGTCATACGTTATACGTTATACGTTATACGTTTTACGTTATACGTTTTACGTTATACGTTATACGTTATACGTTATACGTTATACGTTATACGTTATACGTTATACGTTATACGTTATACGTTATACGTTATTCGTTATACGTTATACCATACACGTTATACGTTATACGTTATACCTTATACGTTATACGTTATACGTTATACGTTACACGTTATACGTTACACGTTATACGTTATACGTTATACGTTATACGTTATACGTTATACGTTATACGTTATACGTTATACGTTATACGTTATACGTTATACGTTATACGTTATACGTTATACGGTATACGTTATACGTTATACCCTATACGTTATACGTTATACGTTATACGTTATACGTTATACGTTATACGTTATACGTTATACGTTATACGTTATAGGTTATACGTTATACGTTATACGATATACGTTATAGGTCATACGTTATACGTTATACGTTATACGTTATACGTTATACGTTATACGTTATACGTTATACGTTATACGTTATACGTTATACGTTATACGTTATACGTTATACGTTATACGTTATACGTTATACGTTATACGTTATACGTTCGTTATACGTTATACGTTATACGTTATACGTTATACGTTATACGTTATACGTTATACGTTATACGTTATAGGTTATACGATACACGTTATACGTTATACGTTATACGTTATACGCTATACGTTATACGTTATACGTTATACGTTATACGTTATACGTTATACGTTATACGTTATATGTCATACGTTATAGGTTATATCGTTTATACGTTAGACGTAATACGATATACGTTATACGTTCTACGTTATACGTTCTACGTTATACGTTATACGTTATACGTTATACGTTATACGTTATACCTTATGCGTTATACGTTATACGTTATACGTTATACGTTATACGTTATACGTTATACGTTATACTTTATACGTTATACGTTATAGGTTATACGTTATACGTTATACGTTATACGTTACACGTAATACGTTATACGTTATACGTTATACGTTATACGTTATAGGTCATACCTTATTCGTGATACGTTATAAGTTATACGTTATACGTTTAACGTTATACGTTATACGTTATAGGTTATATCGTTTATACGTTATACGTTATACGTTATACGTCATACGTTATACGTTATACGTTATAAGTTATAGGTTATACGTTATACGTTATACGTTATACGTCATACGTTATACGTTATACGTCATACGTTATACGTTATACGTTATACGTTATAGGTCATACCTCATTCGTGATACGTCAAACGTTATACGTTATACGTTCTACGTTATACGTTATACGTTATACGTTATACGTTACACGTTATACGATATACGTTATACGTTCTACGTTATACGTTATACGTTATACGTTATACGTTACACGTAATACGTTATACGTTATACGTCATACGTTATACGTTATACGTTGTAAGTTATACGTTATACGTTATACGTTATACGTTATACGTTATACGTTATACGTTATAGGTTATATCGTTTATACGTTATACATTATACGTTATACGTCATACGTTATAAGTTATACGTTCTACGTTATACGTTATACGTTATACGTTATACGTTATACGTTAAACGCAATACGATATACGTTATACGTTCTACGTTATACGTTCTACGTTCTACGTTATACGTTATACGTTATACGTTATACGTTATACCTTATGCGTTATACGTTATACGTTATACGTTATACGTTATACGTTATACGTTATACGTTATACGTTATACGTTATACGTTATACGTTATACGTTATACGTTATACGTTATACGTTACACGTAATACGTTATACGTTATACGTTATACGTTACAAGTTATACGTTATACGTTATACGTTATACGTTATACGTTATAGGTTATATCGTTTATACGTTATACGTTATACGTTATACGTCATACGTTATACATTATACGTTATAAGTTATAGGTTATACATTATACGTTATACGTTATACGTCATACGTTATACGTTATACGTCATACGTTATACGTTATACGTTATACGTTATAGGTCATACCTTATTCGTGATACGTCATACGTTATACGTTATACGTTCTACGTTATACGTTATACGTTATACGTTATACGTTACACGTTATACGTTATACGTTATACGTTATACGTTATAGGTTATACGTTATACGTTATACGTTATACGTTACACGTAATACGTTATACGTTATACGTTATACGTTATACGTTATAGGTCATACCTTATTCGTGATACGTTACACGTTATACGTTATACGTTATACGTTATACGTTATACGTTATACGTTATACGTTATACGTTATACGTTATGCGTTATACGTTATACGTTATACGTTATACGTTATACGTTATACGTTATACGTAATACGTTATACGTTAGAGGTCGTTCCTTATACGTGATACGTCATACGTTATACGTTATACGATATACTATATACGTTACACGTTATACGTTATACGTTATACGTTATACGTTATACGTTATACGTTATACGTTATACGTTATACGTTATACGTTATACGTTATACGTTATACGTTCTACGTTATACGTTATACGTTATACGTTATACGTTACACGTAATACGTTATACGTTATACGTCATACGTTATACGTTATACGTTATAAGTTATGCTTTATACGTTATACGTTATACGTTATACGTTATACGTTACACGTAATACGTTATACGTTATACGTTATACGTTATAAGTTATACGTTATACGTTATACGTTATACGTTATACGTTATAGGTTATATCGTTTATACGTTATACGTTATACGTTATACGTCATACGTTATACGTTATACGTTATAAGTTATAGGTTATACGTTATACGTTATACGTTATACGTCATACGTTATACGTTATAAGTTATAGGTTATACGTTATACGTTATACGTTATACGTCATACGTTATACGTTATACGTCATACGTTATACGTTATACGTTATACGTTATAGGTCATACCTTATTCGCGATACGTCATACGTTATACGTTACACGTTCTACGTTATACGTTATACGTTATACGTTATACGTTATACGTTACACGTTATACGATATACGTTATACGTTCTACGTTATACGTTATACGTTATACGTTATACGTTATACGTAATACGTTATACGTTATACGTCATACGTTATACGTTATACGTTATAAGTTATACGTTATACGTTATACGTTATACGTTATACGTTATACGTTATACGTTATACGTTATACGTTATACGTTATACCTTATGCGTTATACGTTATACGTTATACGTTATACGTCAAACGTTATACGTTATACGTTATACGCTATACGTTATACGTTATACGTTATACGTTATACGTTATACGTTATACCTTATGCGTTATACGTTATGCGTTATACGTTATACGTTATACGTTATACGTTATACGTTATACGTTATACGCTATACGTTATACGTTATACGTTATACGTTATACGTTATACGTTATACGTTATACGTCATACGTTAGACGTTAGACGTTACACGTTATACGTTATACGTTATACGTTATACGTCATACGTTAGACGTTAGACGTTACACGTTATACGTTATACGTTATACGTTATACGTTATACGTTATACGTTATACGTTACACGTTATACGTTATACGTTTTACGTTATACGTTATACGTTATACGTTATGCGTTATACGTTATACGTTATACGTTATACGTTATACGTTATACGTTATACGTTATACGTTAAACGTTATACGTTATACGTTAGGCGTTATACGTTACACGTTACACGTTATACGTTACACGTTATACGTTATACGTTATACGTTATACGTTATACGTTATACGTTATACGTTATACGTTATACGTTATACGTTATACGTTATACGTTATACGTTATACGTTATACGTTATACGTTATACGTTATACGTTATACGTTATACGTTATACGTTATACGTTATACGTTATACGTTATACGTTATACGTTATACGTTATACGTTATACGTTATACGTTATACGTTATACGTTATACGTTATACGTTATACGTTATACGTTATACGTTATACGTTATACGTTATACGTTATACGTTATACGTAATACGTTATACGTCAGAGGTCGTTCCTTATACGTGATACGTCATACGTTATACGTTATACGATATACAATATACGTTATACGTTATACGTTATACGTTATACGTTATACGTTATACGTTATACGTTAAACGTTATACGTTATACGTTATACGTTATACGTTATACGTTATACGTTATACGTTATACGTTATCCGTTACACGTAATACGTTATACGTTATACGTTATACGTTATACGTAATACGTTATACGTTATACGTCATACGTTATACGTTATACGCTATACGTTATACGTTATACGTTATACGTTACACGTTATACGTTATACGTTATACGTTATACGTTATACGTTATACGTTATACGTTATACGTTATACGTTATACGTTATACGTTATACGTTATACGTTATACGTCATACGTTATACGTTATACGTTATAAGTTATACGTTATACGTTATACGTTATACGTTATACGTTATACGTTATACGTTATACATCATACGTTATACGTAATACGTTATACGTTAGAGGTCGTTCCTTATACGTGATGCGTCATACGTTATACGCTATACGATATACAATATACGTTATACGTTATACGTTATACGTTATACGTTATACGTTATACGTTATACGTTATACGCTATACGTTATACGTTATACGTTATACGTTATACGTTATACGTTATACGTTATACGTCATACGTTAGACGTTAGACGTTACACGTTATACGTTATACGTTATACGTTATACGTTATACGTTATACGTTATACGTTACACGTTATACGTTATACGTTATACGTTATACGTTATACGTTAGACGTTATACGTTATACGTTATACGTTATACGTTATACGTTATACGTTATACGTTATACGTTATAAGTTATACGTTATACGTTCTACGTTATACGTTATACGTTATACGTCATACGTTATACGTCATACGTTATACGTTATACGTTATTCGTTATACGTTATACGTTATACGTTATACGTCATTCGTTAGACGTTAGACGTTACACAATATAGGTTATACGTTATACGTTATACGTTATACGTTATACGTTATACGTTATACGTTATACGTTATACGCTATACGTTATACGTTATACGTTATACGTTATACGTTATACGTTATACGTTATACGTTATACGTTATACGTTATACGTTATACGTTATACGTTATACGTTATACGTTATACGTTATACGTTATACGTTATACGTTATACGTTATACGTTATACGTTATACGTTATACGTTATACGTTATACGTTATACGTTATACGTTATACGTTATACGTTACACGTAATACGTTATACGTTATACGTTATACGTTACAAGTTATACGTTATACGTTATACGTTATACGTTATACGTTATAGGTTATATCGTTTATACGTTATACGTTATACGTTATACGTCATACGTTATACATTATACGTTATAAGTTATAGGTTATACATTATACGTTATACGTTATACGTCATACGTTATACGTTATACGTCATACGTTATACGTTATACGTTATACGTTATAGGTCATACCTTATTCGTGATACGTCATACGTTATACGTTATACGTTCTACGTTATACGTTATACGTTATACGTTATACGTTACACGTTATACGTTATACGTTATACGTTATACGTTATAGGTTATACGTTATACGTTATACGTTATACGTTACACGTAATACGTTATACGTTATACGTTATACGTTATACGTTATAGGTCATACCTTATTCGTGATACGTTACACGTTATACGTTATACGTTATACGTTATACGTTATACGTTATACGTTATACGTTATACGTTATACGTTATGCGTTATACGTTATACGTTATACGTTATACGTTATACGTTATACGTTATACGTAATACGTTATACGTTAGAGGTCGTTCCTTATACGTGATACGTCATACGTTATACGTTATACGATATACTATATACGTTACACGTTATACGTTATACGTTATACGTTATACGTTATACGTTATACGTTATACGTTATACGTTATACGTTATACGTTATACGTTATACGTTATACGTTCTACGTTATACGTTATACGTTATACGTTATACGTTAGACGTAATACGATATACGTTATACGTTCTACGTTATACGTTCTACGTTATACGTTATACGTTATACGTTATACGTTATACGTTATACGTTATACCTTATGCGTTATACGTTATACGTTATACGTTATACGTTATACGTTATACGTTATACGTTATACGTTATACGTTATACGTTATACGTTATACGTTATACGTTATACGTTATACGTTATACGTTATACGTTATACGTTATACGTTATACGTTATACGTTATACGTTATACGTTATACGTTATACGTAATACGTTATACGTCAGAGGTCGTTCCTTATACGTGATACGTCATACGTTATACGTTATACGATATACAATATACGTTATACGTTATACGTTATACGTTATACGTTATACGTTATACGTTATACGTTAAACGTTATACGTTATACGTTATACGTTATACGTTATACGTTATACGTTATACGTTATACGTTATCCGTTACACGTAATACGTTATACGTTATACGTTATACGTTATACGTAATACGTTATACGTTATACGTCATACGTTATACGTTATACGCTATACGTTATACGTTATACGTTATACGTTATACGTTATACGTTATACGTTATACGTTATACGTTATACGTTATACGTTATACGTTATACGTTATACGTTATACGTTATACGTTATACGTTATACGTTATACGTTATACGTTATACGTTATACGTTATACGTTATACATCATACGTTATACGTAATACGTTATACGTTAGAGGTCGTTCCTTATACGTGATGCGTCATACGTTATACGCTATACGATATACAATATACGTTATACGTTATACGTTATACGTTATACGTTATACGTTATACGTTATACGTTATACGCTATACGTTATACGTTATACGTTATACGTTATACGTTATACGTTATACGTTATACGTCATACGTTAGACGTTAGACGTTACACGTTATACGTTATACGTTATACGTTATACGTTATACGTTATACGTTATACGTTTCACGTTATACGTTATACGTTATACGTTATACGTTATACGTTAGACGTTATACGTTATACGTTATACGTTATACGTTATACGTTATACGTTATACGTTATACGTTATAAGTTATACGTTATACGTTCTACGTTATACGTTATACGTTATACGTCATACGTTATACGTCATACGTTATACGTTATACGTTATTCGTTATACGTTATACGTTATACGTTATACGTCATTCGTTAGACGTTAGACGTTACACAATATAGGTTATACGTTATACGTTATACGTTATACGTTATACGTTATACGTTATACGTTATACGTTATACGCTATACGTTATACGTTATACGTTATACGTTATACGTTATACGTTATACGTTATACGTTATACGTTATACGTTATACGTTATACGTTATACGTTATACGTTATACGTTATACGTTATACGTTATACGTTATACGTTATACGTTATACGTTATACGTTATACGTTATACGTTATACGTTATACGTTATACGTTATACGTTATACGTTATACGTTACACGTAATACGTTATACGTTATACGTTATACGTTACAAGTTATACGTTATACGTTATACGTTATACGTTATACGTTATAGGTTATATCGTTTATACGTTATACGTTATACGTTATACGTCATACGTTATACATTATACGTTATAAGTTATAGGTTATACATTATACGTTATACGTTATACGTCATACGTTATACGTTATACGTCATACGTTATACGTTATACGTTATACGTTATAGGTCATACCTTATTCGTGATACGTCATACGTTATACGTTATACGTTCTACGTTATACGTTATACGTTATACGTTATACGTTACACGTTATACGTTATACGTTATACGTTATACGTTATAGGTTATACGTTATACGTTATACGTTATACGTTACACGTAATACGTTATACGTTATACGTTATACGTTATACGTTATAGGTCATACCTTATTCGTGATACGTTACACGTTATACGTTATACGTTATACGTTATACGTTATACGTTATACGTTATACGTTATACGTTATACGTTATGCGTTATACGTTATACGTTATACGTTATACGTTATACGTTATACGTTATACGTAATACGTTATACGTTAGAGGTCGTTCCTTATACGTGATACGTCATACGTTATACGTTATACGATATACTATATACGTTACACGTTATACGTTATACGTTATACGTTATACGTTATACGTTATACGTTATACGTTATACGTTATACGTTATACGTTATACGTTATACGTTATACGTTCTACGTTATACGTTATACGTTATACGTTATACGTTAGACGTAATACGATATACGTTATACGTTCTACGTTATACGTTCTACGTTATACGTTATACGTTATACGTTATACGTTATACGTTATACGTTATACCTTATGCGTTATACGTTATACGTTATACGTTATACGTTATACGTTATACGTTATACGTCATACGTTATACGTTATACGTTATACGTTATACGTTACACGTAATACGTTATACGTTATACGTTATACGTTATAAGTTATACGTTATACGTTATACGTTATACGTTATACGTTATAGGTTATATCGTTTATACGTTATACGTTATACGTTATACGTCATACGTTATACATTATACGTTATAAGTTATAGGTTATACATTATACGTTATACGTTATACGTCATACGTTATACGTTATACGTCATACGTTATACGCTATACGTTATACGTTATAGGTCATACCTTATTCGTGATACGTCATACGTTATACGTTATACGTTCTACGTTATACGTTATACGTTATACGTTATACGTTACACGTTATACGTTATAGGTTATATCGTTTATACGTTATACGTTATACGTTATACGTCATACGTTATACGTTATACGTTATAAGTTATAGGTTATACGTTATACGTTATACGTTATAGGTCATACCTTATTCGTGATACGTTACACGTTATACGTTATACGTTATACGTTATACGTTATACGTTATACGTTATACGTTATACGTTATACGTTATACGTTATACGTTATCCGTTACACGTAATACGTTATACGTTATACGTTATACGTTATAAGTTATACGTTATACGTTATACGTTATACGTTATACGTTATAGGTTATATCGTTTATACGTTATACGTTATACGTTATACGTTATACGTCATACGTTATACGTTATAAGTTATAGGTTATACGTTATACGTTATACGTTATACGTCATACGTTATACGTTATACGTCATACGTTATACGTTATACGTTATACGTTATAGGTCATACCTTATTCGCGATACGTCATACGTTATACGTTACACGTTCTACGTTATACGTTATACGTTATACGTTATACGTTATACGTTACACGTTATACGATATACGTTATACGTTCTACGTTATACGTTATACGTTATACGTTATAAGTTATACGTAATACGTTGTACGTTATACGTCATACGTTATACGTTATACGTTATAAGTTATACGTTATACGTTATACGTTATACGTTATACGTTATACGTTATACGTTATACGTTATACGTTATACGTTATACCTTATGCGTTATACGTTATACGTTATACGTTATACGTCAAACGTTATACGTTATACGTTATACGCTATACGTTATACGTTATACGTTATACGTTATACGTTATACGTTATACCTTATGCGTTATACGTTATGCGTTATACGTTATACGTTATACGTTATACGTTATACGTTATACGTTATACGCTATACGTTATACGTTATACGTTATACGTTATACGTTATACGTTATACGTTATACGTCATACGTTAGACGTTAGACGTTACACGTTATACGTTACACGTTATACGTTATACGTCATACGTTAGACGTTAGACGTTACACGTTATACGTTATACGTTATACGTTATACGTTATACGTTATACGTTATACGTTACACGTTATACGTTATACGTTTTACGTTATACGTTATACGTTATACGTTATGCGTTATACGTTATACGTTATACGTTATACGTTATACGTTATACGTTATACGTTATACGTTAAACGTTATACGTTATACGTTAGGCGTTATACGTTACACGTTACACGTTATACGTTACACGTTATACGTTATACGTTATACGTTATACGTTATACGTTATACGTTATACGTTATACGTTATACGTTATACGTTATACGTTATACGTTATACGTTATACGTTATACGTTATACGTTATACGTTATACGTTATACGTTATACGTTATACGTTATACGTTATACGTTATACGTTATACGTTATACGTTATACGTTATACGTTATACGTTATACGTTATACGTTATACGTTATACGTTATACGTTATACGTTATACGTTATACGTTATACGTTATACGTTATACGTTATACGTTATACGTTATACGTAATACGTTATACGTCAGAGGTCGTTCCTTATACGTGATACGTCATACGTTATACGTTATACGATATACAATATACGTTATACGTTATACGTTATACGTTATACGTTATACGTTATACGTTATACGTTAAACGTTATACGTTATACGTTATACGTTATACGTTATACGTTATACGTTATACGTTATACGTTATCCGTTACACGTAATACGTTATACGTTATACGTTATACGTTATACGTAATACGTTATACGTTATACGTCATACGTTATACGTTATACGCTATACGTTATACGTTATACGTTATACGTTACACGTTATACGTTATACGTTATACGTTATACGTTATACGTTATACGTTATACGTTATACGTTATACGTTATACGTTATACGTTATACGTTATACGTTATACGTCATACGTTATACGTTATACGTTATAAGTTATACGTTATACGTTATACGTTATACGTTATACGTTATACGTTATACGTTATACATCATACGTTATACGTAATACGTTATACGTTAGAGGTCGTTCTTTATACGTGATGCGTCATACGTTATACGCTATACGATATACAATATACGTTATACGTTATACGTTATACGTTATACGTTATACGTTATACGTTATACGTTATACGCTATACGTTATACGTTATACGTTATACGTTATACGTTATACGTTATACGTTATACGTCATACGTTAGTCGTTAGACGTTACACGTTATACGTTATACGTTATACGTTATACGTTATACGTTATACGTTATACGTTACACGTTATACGTTATACGTTATACGTTATACGTTATACGTTAGACGTTATACGTTATACGTTATACGTTATACGTTATACGTTATACGTTATACGTTAAACGTTATATTTTATACGTTATACGTTATACGTTATACGTTATACGTTATACGTTATACGTTATACGTTATACGTTATACGTTATACGTTATACGTTATACGTTATACGTTATACGTTATACTTTATACGTTATACGTTATACGTTATACGTTATACGTTATACGTTATACGTTATACGTTATACGTTATACGTTATACGTAATACGTTATACGTTATACGTTATACGTTATACGTTATACGTTATACGTTATACGTTATACGTTATACGTTATACGTTATACGTAATACGTTATACGTTAGAGGTCGTTCCTTATACGTGATACGTCATACGTTATACGCTATACGATATACAATATACGTTATACGTTATACGTTGTACGTCATACGTTATACGTTATACGTTATACGTTATACGTTATACGTCATACGTTAGACGTTAGACGTTATACATTATACGTTATACGTTATACGTCATACGTTAGACGTTAGACGTTACACGTTATACGTTATACGTTATACGTTATACGTTATACGTTATACGTTATACGTTATACGTTATAAGTTATACGTTATACGTTCTACGTTATACGTTATACGTTATACGTCATACGTTATACGTCATACGTTATACGTTATACGTTATACGTTATACGTTATACGTTATACGTTATACGTCATTCGTTAGACGTTAGACGTTACACAATATAGGTTATACGTTATACGTTATACGTTATACGTTATACGTTATACGTTATACGTTATACGTTATACGCTATACGTTATACGTTATACGTTATACGTTATACGTTATACGTTATACGTTATACGTTATACGTTATACGTTATACGTTATACGTTATACGTTATACGTTATACGTTATACGTTATACGTTATACGTTATACGTTATACGTTATACGTTATACGTTATACGTTATACGTTATACGTTATACGTTACACGTAATACGTTATACGTTATACGTTATACGTTATAAGTTATACGTTATACGTTATACGTTATACGTTATACGTTATACGTTATACGTTATACGTTATACGTTATACGTTATACGTTATACGTTACATGTTACACGTTATACGTTATGCGTTACTCGTTCTACGTTATACGTTACACGTTATACGTTATACGTTATACGTTATACGTTATACGTTATACGTTATACGTTATACGTTATACGTTATACGTTATACGTTATACGTTATACGTCATACGTTATACGTCATACGTTATACGTTATACGTTATACGTTATACGTTATACGTTATACGTTATACGTTATACGTTATACGTTATACGTTATACGTCATACGTTAGACGTTAGACGTTACACGTTATACGTTATACGTTATACGTTATACGTTATACGTTATACGTTATACGTTATAAGTTATACGTTATACGTTCTACGTTATACGTTATACGTTATACGTCATACGTTATACGTCATACGTTATACGTTATACGTTATACGTTATACGTTATACGTTATACGTTATACGTTATACGTCATTCGTTAGACGTTAGACGTTACACAATATAGGTTATACGTTATACGTTATACGTTATACGTTATACGTTATACGTTATACGTTATACGTTATACGCTATACGTTATACGTTATACGTTATACGTTATACGTTATACGTTATACGTTATACGTCATACGTTATACGTTATACGTTATACGTTATACGTTATACGTTATACGTTATACGTTATACGTTATACGTTATACGTTATACGTTATACGTTATACGTTATACGTTATACGTTATACGTTACACGTAATACGTTATACGTTATACGTTATACGTTATAAGTTATACGTTATACGTTATACGTTATACGTTATACGTTATACGTTATACGTTATACGTTATACGTTATACGTTACACGTAATACGTTATACGTTATACGTTATACGTTATAAGTTATACGTTATACGTTATACGTTATACGTTATACGTTATAGGTTATATCGTTTATACGTTATACGTTATACGTTATACGTCATACGTTATACGTTATACGTTATAAGTTATAGGTTATACGTTATACGTTATACGTTATACGTCATACGTTATACGTTATACGTCATACGTTATACGTTATACGTTATACGTTATAGGTCATACCTTATTCGTGATACGTCATACGTTATACGTTATACGTTCTACGTTATACGTTATACGTTATACGTTATACGTTACACGTTATACGATATACGTTATACGTTCTACGTTATACGTTATACGTTTATCGTTATACGTTATACGTAATACGTTATACGTTATACGTCATACGTTATACGTTATACGCTATACGTTATACGTTATACGTTATACGTTACACGTTATACGTTATACGTTATACGTTATACGTTATACGTTATACGTTATACGTTATACGTTATACGTTATACGTTATACGTTATACGTTATACGTTATACGGTATACGTTATGCGTTATTCGCTATACGTTATGCGTTATACGATATACGTTATGCGTTATTCGCTATACGTTATGCGTTATTCGCTATACGTTATGCGTTATACGATATACGTTATGCGTTATAGGATATATGTTATACGTCTTACGTTATTCGATATACGCTCTTCGTTACACGTTATACGTTATACGTTATACGTTATACGTTATACGTTATACGTTTTACGTTATGCGTTTTACGTTATACGTTATACGTTATACGTTATACGTTATACGTTATACGTTATACGTTATACGTTATACGTTATACGTTATACGTTACACGTTATACGTTATACGTTATACGTTATACGTTATACGTTATACGTTATACGTTATACGTTATACGTTATACGTTATACGTTATACGTTATACGTTATTCGTTATAGGTTATACGTTATACGTTATACGTTATACGTTACACGTTATACGTTACACGTTATACGTTATACGTTATACGTTATACGTTATACGTTATACGTTAGAGGTTTTACGTTATACGTTATACGTTATACGTTATACGTTATACGTTATAGGATATATGTTATACGTCTTACGTTATTCGTTATACGCTCTTCGTTACACGTTATACGTTATACGTTATACGTTATACGTTATACGTTATACGTTATACGTTATACGTTATACGTTATACGTTGCACGTTATACGTTATACGTTATACGTTATACGTTTTACTTTATACGTTATACGTTATGCGTTATACGTAATATGTAATACGTCATACGTTTTACGTTATACGTTGTACGTTATACGTTATACGTTATACGTTATACGTTATACGTTATACGTTATACGTTATACGTTATACGTTATACGTTATACGTTATACGTTATACGTTATACGTTATCCGTTATACGTTATACGTTATACGTTATACGTTATACGTTATACGTTATACGTTATACGTTATACGTTATACGTTATACGTTATACGTTATACGTTATACGTTATACGTTATACGTTATACGTTATACGTTATACGTTATACGTTATACGTTATACGTTATACGTTATACGTTATACGTTATACGTTATACGTTATACGTTATACGTTATACGTTATACGTTATACGTTATCCGTTATACGTTATACGTTATACGTTATACGTTATACGTTATACGTTATACGTTATACGTTATACGTTATACGTTATACGTTATACGTTATACGTTATACGTTATACGTTATACGTTATACGTTATACGTGATACGTTATACGTTATAGGTTATACGATACACGTTATACGTTATACGTTATACATTATACGTTATACGTTATACGATATACGTTATACGTTATACGTTATACGTGATACGTTATACGTTATAGGTTATACGATACACGTTATACGTTATACGTTATACGTTATAGGTTATACGTTATACGTTATACGTTATACGTTATACGTAATATGTA
Organism: Ptiloglossa arizonensis; assembly: GCF_051014685.1. NCBI lineage: Eukaryota > Metazoa > Arthropoda > Insecta > Hymenoptera > Colletidae > Ptiloglossa > Ptiloglossa arizonensis. Next base: position 115,258 of record NW_027478910.1, on the reverse strand, counting down.
ATACGTCATACGTTTTACGTTATACGTTATACGTTATACGTTATACGTTACACGTTATACGTTATACGTTATACGTTTTACGTTATACGTTATACGTTATACGTTATACGTTATACGTTATACGTTATACGATATACGTTATACGTTATACATTATACGTTATACGTTATACGATATACGTTATACGTTATTCGTTATACGTTATACGTTATACGTTATACGTTATACGTTATACGTTATACGTTATACGTTATACGTTATACGTTATACGTTATACGTTATACGTTATACGTTATACGTTATACGTTATACGTTATACGTTATACGTTATACGTTATACGTTATACGTGAAACGTTATACGTTATAGGTTATACGATACACGTTATACGTTATACGTTATACGTTATACGTTATACGTTATACGTTATACGTTATACGTTATACGTAATATGTAATACGTCATACGTTTTACGTTATACGTTATACGTTATACGTTATACGTTACACGTTATACGTTATACGTTATACGTTTTACGTTATACGTTATACGTTATACGTTATACGTTATACGTTATACGTTATACAATATACGTTATACGTTATACATTATACGTTATACGTTATACGATATACGTTATACGTTATACGTTATACGTTATACGTTATACGTTATACGTTATGCGTTATACGTAATATGTAATACGTCATACGTTTTACGTTATACGTTATACGTTATACGTTATACGTTATACGTTATACGTTATACAATATACGTTATACGTTATACATTATACGTTATACGTTATACGATATACGTTATACGTTATACGTTATACGTTATACGTTATACGTTATACGTTATGCGTTATACGTAATATGTAATACGTCATACGTTTTACGTTATACGTTATACGTTATACGTTATACGTTATACGTTATACGTTATACGTTATACGTTATAGGTTATACGTTATACGTTATACGATATACGTTATAGGTCACACCTTATACGTGATACGTCATACGTTATACGTAATACGTTATACGTTATACGTTATACGTTATACGTTTTACGTTATACGTTATACGTTATACGTTATACGATATACGTTATACGTTATACGTTATACGTTATACGTTATACGTTATACGTTATACGTTATATGTTACACGTCATACGTTATTCGTTATACGTTATACGTTATACGTTATACGTTATATTATACGTTATACGTTATAGGTTATACGTAATTCGTTATACGTTATACGTTACACGTCATACGTTATTCGTTATACGTTATACGTTATACGTTATACGTTATACGTTATACGTTATACGTTATACGTTATACGTTATACGTTATACGTTATACGTTATACGTTATACCCTATACGTTATACGTTATACGTTATACGTTATACGTTATACGTTATACGTTATACGTTATACGTTATACGTTATACGTTATACGTTATACGTTATACGATATACGTTATACGTTATACGTTATACGTTATACGTTATACGTTATACGTTATACGTTATACGTTATACGTTATACGATATACGTTATACGTCATACGTTATACGTTATACGTTATAGGTTATACGTTATACGTTATACGATATACGTTATACGTCATACCTTATACGTGTTACGTCATACGTTATACGTTATACGTTATACGTTATACGTTATACGTTATACGTTATACGTTATACGTTATACGTTATACGTTATACGTTATACGTTATACGTTATACGTTATACGTTATACGTTATACGTTATACGTTATACGTTATACGTTCGTTATACGTTATACGTTATACGTTATACGTTATACGTTATACGTTATACGTTATACGTTATACGTTATAGGTTATACGATACACGTTATACGTTATACGTTATACGTTATACGTTATACGTTATACGATACACGTTATACGTTATACGTTATACGTTATACGTTATACGTTATACGTTATACGTTACACGTTATACGTTACACGTTATACGTTATACGTTATACGTTATACGTTATACGTTATACGTTATACGTTGTACGTTACACGTTATACGTTACACGTTATACGTTATACGTTATACGTTATACGTTATACGTTATACGTTATACGATACACGTTATACGTTATACGTTATACGTTATACGTTATACGTTATACGTTATACGTTCGTTATACGTTATACGTTATACGTTATACGTTATACGTTATACGTTATACGTTATACGTTATACGTTATACGTTATATGTTATACGATACACGTTATACGTTATACGTTATACGTTATACGTTATACGTTATACGATACACGTTATACGTTATACGTTATACGTTATACGTTATACGTTATACGTTATACGTTACACGTTATACGTTACACGTTATACGTTATACGTTATACGTTATACGTTATACGTTATACGTTTTACGTTATACGTTACACGTTATACGTTACACGTTATACGTTATACGTTATACGTTATACGTTATACGTTATACGTTATACGTTATACGTTATACGTTATACGTTATACGTTATACGTTATACGGTATACGTTATACGTTATACCCTATACGTTATACGATATACGTTATACGTTATACGTTATACGTTATACGTTATACGTTATACGTTATAGGTTATACGTTATACGTTATACGATATACGTTATATGTCATACCTTATACGTGATACGTCATACGTTATACGTTATACGTTATACGTTTTACGTTATACGTTTTACGTTATACGTCATACGTTATACGTTATACGTTATACGTTATACGTTATACGTTATACGTTATACGTTATACGTTATACGTTATACGTTATACGTTATACGTTATAGGTTATACGTTATACGTTATACGTTATACGTTATACGTTATACGTTATACGTTATACGTTATACGTTATACGTTATACGTTCTACGTTATACGTTATACGTTATACGTTATACGTTAGACGTAATACGATATACGTTATACGTTCTACGTTATACGTTCTACGTTATACGTTATACGTTATACGTTATACGTTATACGTTATACCTTATGCGTTATACGTTATACGTTATACGTTATACGTTATACGTTATACGTTATACGTTATACGTTATACGTTATACGTTACACGTAATACGTTATACGTTATACGTTATACGTTATAAGTTATACGTTATACGTTATACGTTATACGTTATACGTTATAGGTTATACGTTATACGTTATACGTTATGCGTTATACGTTATACGTTATACGTTATACGTTATACGTTATACGTTATACGTAATACGTTATACGTTATACGTTATACGTTATACGTTATGCGTTATACGTTATACGTTATACGTTATACGTTATACGTTATACGTTATACGTAATACGTTATACGTTATACGTTATGCGTTATACGTTATACGTTATACGTAATACGTTATACGTTAGAGGTCGTTCCTTATACGTGATACGTCATACGTTATACGTTATACGATATACTATATACGTTACACGTTATACGTTATACGTTATACGTTATACGTTATACGTTATACGTTATACGTTATACGTTATACGTTATACGTTATACGTTATACGTTATACGTTATACGTTATACGTTCTACGTTATACGTTATACGTTATACGTTATACGTTAGACGTAATACGATATACGTTATACGTTCTACGTTATACGTTCTACGTTATACGTTATACGTTATACGTTATACGTTATACGTTATACCTTATGCGTTATACGTTATACGTTATACGTTATACGTTATACGTTATACGTTATACGTTATACGTTATACGTTATACGTTATACGTTATACGTTATACGTTATACGTTACACGTAATACGTTATACGTTATACGTTATACGTTATAAGTTATACGTTATACGTTATACGTTATACGTTATACGTTATAGGTTATATCGTTTATACGTTATACGTTATACGTTATACGTCATACGTTATACATTATACGTTATAAGTTATAGGTTATACATTATACGTTATACGTTATACGTCATCAGTTATACGTTATACGTCATACGTTATACGTTATACGTTATACGTTATAGGTCATACCTTATTCGTGATACGTCATACGTTATACGTTATACGTTCTACGTTATACGTTATACGTTATACGTTATACGTTACACGTTATACGTTGTACGTTATACGTTATAGGTTATACGTTATACGTTATACGTTATACGTTATACGTTACACGTAATACGTTATACGTTATACGTTATACGTTATACGTTATAGGTCATACCTTATTCGTGATACGTTACACGTTATACGTTATACGTTATACGTTATACGTTATACGTTATAAGTTATACGTTATACGTTATACGTTATGCGTTATACGTTATACGTTATACGTTATACGTTATACGTTATACGTTATACGTTATACGTTATACGTTATACGTTATACGTAATACGTTATACGTTAGAGGTCGTTCCTTATACGTGATACGTCATACGTTATACGTTATACGATATACTATATACGTTACACGTTATACGTTATACGTCATACGTTATACGTTATACGTTCTACGTTATACGTTATACGTTATACGTTATACGTTAGACGTAATACGATATACGTTATACGTTCTACGTTATACGTTCTACGTTATACGTTATACGTTATACGTTATACGTTATACCTTATCCGTTACACGTAATACGTTATACGTTATACGTTATACGTTATACGTAATACGTTATACGTTATACGTCATAAGTTATACGTTATACGCTATACGTTATACGTTATACGTTATACGTTACACGTTATACGTTATACGTTATACGTTATACGTTATACGTTATACGTTATACGTTATACGTTATACGTTATACGTTATACGTTATACGTTATACGTTATACGTCATACGTTATACGTTATACGTTATAAGTTATACGTTATACGTTATACGTTATACGTTATACGTTATACGTTATACGTTATACGTCATACGTTATACGTAATACGTTATACGTTAGAGGTCGTTCCTTATACGTGATGCGTCATACGTTATACGCTATACGATATACAATATACGTTATACGTTATACGTTATACGTTATACGTTATACGTTATACGTTATACGTTATACGTTATACGCTATACGTTATACGTTATACGTTATACGTTATACGTTATACGTTATACGTTATACGTCATACGTTAGACGTTAGACGTTACACGTTATACGTTATACGTTATACGTTATACGTTATACGTTATACGTTATACGTTACACGTTATACGTTATACGTTATACGTTATACGTTATACGTTAGACGTTATACGTTATACGTTATACGTTATACGTTATACGTTATACGTTATACGTTAAAAGTTATATTTTATACGTTATACGTTATACGTTATACGTTATACGTTATACGTTATACGTTATACGTTATACGATATACGTTATACGTTATACGTTATACGTTATACTTTATACGTTATACGTTATACGTTATACGTTATACGTTATACGTTATACGTTATACGTTATACGTTATACGTTATACGTAATACGTTATACGTTATACGTTATACGTTATACGTTATACGTTATACGTTATACGTTATACGTTATACGTTATACGTTATACGTTATACGTTATACGTTATACGTAATACGTTATACGTTAGAGGTCGTTCCTTATACGTGATACGTCATACGTTATACGCTATACGATATACAATATACGTTATACGTTATACGTTATACGTTATACGTTATACGTTATACGTTATACGTTATACGTTATACGTTATACGTTATACGTTATACGTTATACGTTATACGTTATACGTTATACGTTATACGTTATACGTTATACGTTATACGTTATACGTTATACGTTATACGTTATACGTTATACGTTATACGTTATACGTTATACGTTATACGTTACACGTAATACGTTATACGTTATACGTTATACGTTATAAGTTATACGTTATACGTTATACGTTATACGTTATACGTTATACGTTATAGGTTATATCGTTTATACGTTATACGTTATACGTTATACGTCATACGTTATACGTTATAAGTTATACGTTATACGTTATACGTTATACGTTATACGTTATACGTTATACGTTATACGTCATACGTTATACGTTATACGTCATACGTTATACGTTATACGTTATACGTTATAGGTCATCCCTCATTCGTGATACGTCATGCGTTATACGTTATACGTTCTACGTTATACGTTATACGTTATACGTTATACGTTACACGTTATACGATATACGTTATACGTTCTACGTTATACGTTATACGTTATACGTTATACGTTACACGTAATACGTTATACGTTATACGTCATACGTTATACGTTATACGTTATAAGTTATACGTTATACGTTATACGTTATACGTTATACGTTATACGTTACACGTAATACGTTATACGTTATACGTTATACGTTATAAGTTATACGTTATACGTTATACGTTATACGTTATACGTTATAGGTTATATCGTTTATACGTTATACGTTATACGTTATACGTCATACGTTATACGTTATACGTTATAAGTTATAGGTTATACGTTATACGTTATACGTTATACGTCATACGTTATACGTTATACGTCATACGTTATACGATATACGTTATACGTTATAGGTCATACCTTATTCGTGATACGTCATACGTTATACGTTATACGTACTACGTTATACGTTATACGTTATACGTTATACGTTACACGTTATACGTTCTACGTTATACGTTATACGTTATACGTTATACGTTATACGTAATACGTTATACGTTATACGTCATACGTTATACGTTATACGCTATACGTTATACGTTATACGTTATACGTTACACGTTATACGTTATACGTTATACGTTATACGTTATACGTTATACGTTATACGTTATACGTTATATGTTATACGTTATACGTTATACGTTATACGTTATACGTTATACGCTATACGTTATACGTTATACGTTATACGTTATACGTTATACGTTATACGTTATACGTTATACGTTATACGTCATACGTTAGACGTTAGACGTTACACGTTATACGTTATACGTTATACGTTATACGTTATACGTTATACGTTATACGTTATAAGTTATACGTTATACGTTCTACGTTATACGTTATACGTTAGACGTCATACGTTATACATCATACGTTATACGTTATACGTTATACGTTATACGTTATACGTTATACGTCATTCGTTAGACGTTAGACGTTACACAATATAGGTTATACGTTATACGTTATACGTTATACGTTATACGTTATACGTTATACGTTATACGTTATACGTTATACGTTATACGCTATACGTTATACGTTATACGTTATACGTTATACGTTATACGTTATACGTTATACGTTATACGTTATACGTTATACGTTATACGTTATACGTTAGACGTTAGACGTTACACAATATAGGTTATACGTTATACGTTATACGTTATACGTTATACGTTATACGTTATACGTTATACGTTATACGTTATACGCTATACGTTATACGTTATACGTTATACGTTATACGTTATACGTTATACGTTATACGTTATACGTTATACGTCATACGTTAGACGTTAGACGTTACACGTTATACGTTATACGTTATACGTCATACGTTATACGTCATACGTTATACGTTATACGTTATACGTTATACGTCATACGTTAGACGTTAGACGTTACACAATATAGGTTATACGTTATACGTTATACGTTATACGTTATACGTTATACGTTATACGTTATACGTTATACGTTATACGTCATTCGTTAGACGTTAGACGTTACACAATATAGGTTATACGTTATACGTTATACGTTATACGTTATACGTTATACGTTATACGTTACATGTTACACGTTATACGTTATGCGTTACTCGTACTACGTTATACGTTACACGTTATACGTTATACGTTATACGTTATACGTTATACGTTATACGTTATACGTTATACGTTATACGTTATACGTTATACGTTATACGTTATACGTCATACGTTATACGTCATACGTTATACGTTATACGTTATACGTTATACGTCATACGTTAGACGTTAGACGTTACACAATATAGGTTATACGTTATACGTTATACGTTATACGTTATACGTTATACGTTATACGTTATACGTTATACGCTATACGTTATACGTTATACGTTATACGTTATACGTTATACGTTATACGTTATACGTTATACGTTATACGTTATACGTCATACGTTAGACGTTAGACGTTACACGTTATACGTTATACGTTATACGTTATACGTTATACGTTATACGTTATACGTTATAAGTTATACGTTATACGTTCTACGTTATACGTTATACGTTAGACGTCATACGTTATACGTCATACGTTATACGTTATACGTTATACGTTATACGTTATACGTTATACGTCATTCGTTAGACGTTAGACGTTACACAATATAGGTTATACGTTATACGTTATACGTTATACGTTATACGTTATACGTTATACGTTATACGTTATACGGTATACGCTATACGTTATACGTTATACGTTATACGTTATACGTTATACGTTATACGTTATACGTTATACGTTATACGTTATACGTTATACGTTATACGTTATACGTTATACGTTATACGTTATACGTTATACGTTATACGTTATACGTTATACGTTATACGTTATACGTTATACGTTACACGTAATACGTTATACGTTATACGTTATACGTTATAAGTTATACGTTATACGTTATACGTTATACGTTATACGTTATAGGTTATATCGTTTATACGTTATACGTTATACGTTATACGTCATACGTTATACGTTATAAGTTATACGTTATACGTTATACGTTATACGTTATACGTTATACGTTATACGTCATACGTTATACGTTATACGTCATACGTTATACGTTATACGTTATACGTCATAGGTCATACCTCATTCGTGATACGTCATACGTTATACGTTATACGTTCTACGTTATACGTTATACGTTATACGTTATACGTTACACGTTATACGATATACGTTATACGTTCTACGTTATACGTTATACGTTATACGTTATACGTTACACGTAATACGTTATACGTTATACGTCATACGTTATACGTTATACGTTATAAGTTATACGTTATACGTTATACGTTATACGTTATACGTTATACGTTACACGTAATACGTTATACGTTATACGTTATACGTTATAAGTTATACGTTATACGTTATACGTTATACGTTATACGTTATAGGTTATATCGTTTATACGTTATACGTTATACGTTATACGTCATACGTTATACGTTATACGTTATAAGTTATAGGTTATACGTTATACGTTATACGTTATACGTCATACGTTATACGTTATACGTCATACGTTATACGTTATACGTTATACGTTATACGTTATACGTTATACGTTATACGTAATACGTTATACGTTATACGTCATACGTTATACGTTATACGCTATACGTTATACGTTATACGTTATACGTTACACGTTATACGTTATACGTTATACGTTATACGTTATACGTTATACGTTATACGTTATACGTTATACGTTATACGTTATACGTTATACGTTATACGTTATACGGTATACGTTATGCGTTATTCGCTATACGTTATGCGTTATACGATATACGTTATGCGTTATTCGCTATACGTTATGCGTTATTCGCTATACGTTATGCGTTATACGATATACGTTATGCGTTATAGGATATATGTTATACGTCTTACGTTATTCGTTATACGCTCTTCGTTACACGTTATACGTTATACGTTATACGTTATACGTTATACGTTATACGTTTTACGTTATGCGTTTTACGTTATACGTTATACGTTATACGTTATACGTTATACGTTATACGTTATACGTTATACGTTATACGTTATACGTTATACGTTATACGTTACACGTTATACGTTATACGTTATACGTTATACGTTATACGTTATACGTTATACGTTATACGTTATACGTTATACGTTATACGTTATACGTTATACGTTATACGTTATTCGTTATAGGTTATACGTTATACGTTATACGTTATACGTTACACGTTATACGTTACACGTTATACGTTATACGTTATACGTTATACGTTATACGTTATACGTTATACGTTATACGTTATACGTTATACGTTATACGTTATACGTTATACGTTATACGTTATACGTTATACGTTATACGTTATACGTTATACGTTATCCGTTATACGTTATACGTTATACGTTATACGTTATACGTTATACGTTATACGTTATACGTTATACGTTATACGTTATACGTTATACGTTATACGTTACACGTAATACGTTATACGTTATACGTTATACGTTATAAGTTATACGTTATACGTTATACGTTATACGTTATACGTTATATGTTATATCGTTTATACGTTATACGTTATACGTTATACGTCATACGTTATACATTATACGTTATAAGTTATAGGTTATACATTATACGTTATACGTTATACGTCATACGTTATACGTTATACGTTATACGTTATACGTTATACGTTATACGTTATACGTGATACGTTATACGTTATAGGTTATACGATACACGTTATACGTTATACGTTATACGTTATACGTTATACGTTATACGTTATACGTTATACGTTATACGTTATACGTTATACGTTATACGTTATACGTTATACGTTATACGTTATACGTTATCCGTTATACGTTATACGTTATACGTTATACGTTATACGTTATACGTTATACGTTATACGTTATACGTTATACGTTATACGTTATACGTTATACGTTATACGTTATACGTTATACGTTATACGTTATACGTTATACGTTATACGTGAAACGTTATACGTTATAGGTTATACGATACACGTTATACGTTATACGTTATACGTTATACGTTATACGTTATACGTTATACGTTATACGTTATACGTAATATGTAATACGTCATACGTTTTACGTTATACGTTATACGTTATACGTTATACGTTACACGTTATACGTTATACGTTATACGTTTTACGTTATACGTTATACGTTATACGTTATACGTTATACGTTATACGATATACGTTATACGTTATACATTATACGTTATACGTTATACGTTATACGTTATACGTTATACGTTATACGTTATACGTTATACGTTATACGTTATACGTTATACGTTATACGTTATACGTTATACGTTATACGTTATACGTTATACGTTATACGTTATACGTTATACGTTATACGTTATACGTTATACGTTATACGTTATACGTTATACGTTATACGTTATACGTTATCCGTTATACGTTATACGTTATACGTTATACGTTATACGTTATACGTTATACGTTATACGTTATACGTTATACGTTATACGTTATACGTTATACGTTATACGTTATACGTTATACGTTATACGTGATACGTTATACGTTATATGTTATACGATACACGTTATACGTTATACGTTATACGTTATACGTTATACGTTAGACGTTAGACGTTACACAATATAGGTTATACGTTATACGTTATACGTTATACGTTATACGTTATACGTTATACGTTATACGTTATACGTTATACGCTATACGTTATACGTTATACGTTATACGTTATACGTTATACGTTATACGTTATACGTTATACGTTATACGTCATACGTTAGACGTTAGACGTTACACGTTATACGTTATACGTTATACGTCATACGTTATACGTCATACGTTATACGTTATACGTTATACGTTATACGTCATACGTTAGACGTTAGACGTTACACAATATAGGTTATACGTTATACGTTATACGTTATACGTTATACGTTATACGTTATACGTTATACGTTATACGTTATACGTCATTCGTTAGACGTTAGACGTTACACAATATAGGTTATACGTTATACGTTATACGTTATACGTTATACGTTATACGTTATACGTTACATGTTACACGTTATACGTTATGCGTTACTCGTACTACGTTATACGTTACACGTTATACGTTATACGTTATACGTTATACGTTATACGTTATACGTTATACGTTATACGTTATACGTTATACGTTATACGTTATACGTTATACGTCATACGTTATACGTCATACGTTATACGTTATACGTTATACGTTATACGTCATACGTTAGACGTTAGACGTTACACAATATAGGTTATACGTTATACGTTATACGTTATACGTTATACGTTATACGTTATACGTTATACGTTATACGCTATACGTTATACGTTATACGTTATACGTTATACGTTATACGTTATACGTTATACGTTATACGTTATACGTTATACGTCATACGTTAGACGTTAGACGTTACACGTTATACGTTATACGTTATACGTTATACGTTATACGTTATACGTTATACGTTATAAGTTATACGTTATACGTTCTACGTTATACGTTATACGTTAGACGTCATACGTTATACGTCATACGTTATACGTTATACGTTATACGTTATACGTTATACGTTATACGTCATTCGTTAGACGTTAGACGTTACACAATATAGGTTATACGTTATACGTTATACGTTATACGTTATACGTTATACGTTATACGTTATACGTTATACGTTATACGCTATACGTTATACGTTATACGTTATACGTTATACGTTATACGTTATACGTTATACGTTATACGTTATACGTTATACGTTATACGTTATACGTTATACGTTATACGTTATACGTTATACGTTATACGTTATACGTTATACGTTATACGTTATACGTTATACGTTATACGTTACACGTAATACGTTATACGTTATACGTTATACGTTATAAGTTATACGTTATACGTTATACGTTATACGTTATACGTTATAGGTTATATCGTTTATACGTTATACGTTATACGTTATACGTCATACGATATACGTTATAAGTTATACGTTATACGTTATACGTTATACGTTATACGTTATACGTTATACGTCATACGTTATACGTTATACGTCATACGTTATACGTTATACGTTATACGTTATAGGTCATACCTCATTCGTGATACGTCATACGTTATACGTTATACGTTCTACGTTATACGTTATACGTTATACGTTATACGTTACACGTTATACGATATACGTTATACGTTCTACGTTATACGTTATACGTTATACGTTATACGTTACACGTAATACGTTATACGTTATACGTCATACGTTATACGTTATACGTTATAAGTTATACGTTATACGTTATACGTTATACGTTATACGTTATACGTTACACGTAATACGTTATACGTTATACGTTATACGTTATAAGTTATACGTTATACGTTATACGTTATACGTTATACGTTATAGGTTATATCGTTTATACGTTATACGTTATACGTTATACGTCATACGTTATACGTTATACGTTATAAGTTATAGGTTATACGTTATACGTTATACGTTATACGTCATACGTTATACGTTATACGTCATACGTTATACGTTATACGTTATACGTTATACGTTATACGTTATACGTTATACGTAATACGTTATACGTTATACGTCATACGTTATACGTTATACGCTATACGTTATACGTTATACGTTATACGTTACACGTTATACGTTATACGTTATACGTTATACGTTATACGTTATACGTTATACGTTATACGTTATACGTTATACGTTATACGTTATACGTTATACGTTATACGGTATACGTTATGCGTTATTCGCTATACGTTATGCGTTATACGATATACGTTATGCGTTATTCGCTATACGTTATGCGTTATTCGCTATACGTTATGCGTTATACGATATACGTTATGCGTTATAGGATATATGTTATACGTCTTACGTTATTCGTTATACGCTCTTCGTTACACGTTATACGTTATACGTTATACGTTATACGTTATACGTTATACGTTTTACGTTATGCGTTTTACGTTATACGTTATACGTTATACGTTATACGTTATACGTTATACGTTATACGTTATACGTTATACGTTATACGTTATACGTTATACGTTACACGTTATACGTTATACGTTATACGTTATACGTTATACGTTATACGTTATACGTTATACGTTATACGTTATACGTTATACGTTATACGTTATACGTTATACGTTATTCGTTATAGGTTATACGTTATACGTTATACGTTATACGTTACACGTTATACGTTACACGTTATACGTTATACGTTATACGTTATACGTTATACGTTATACGTTATACGTTATACGTTATACGTTATACGTTATACGTTATACGTTATACGTTATACGTTATACGTTATACGTTATACGTTATACGTTATACGTTATCCGTTATACGTTATACGTTATACGTTATACGTTATACGTTATACGTTATACGTTATACGTTATACGTTATACGTTATACGTTATACGTTATACGTTACACGTAATACGTTATACGTTATACGTTATACGTTATAAGTTATACGTTATACGTTATACGTTATACGTTATACGTTATATGTTATATCGTTTATACGTTATACGTTATACGTTATACGTCATACGTTATACATTATACGTTATAAGTTATAGGTTATACATTATACGTTATACGTTATACGTCATACGTTATACGTTATACGTTATACGTTATACGTTATACGTTATACGTGATACGTTATACGTTATAGGTTATACGATACACGTTATACGTTATACGTTATACGTTATACGTTATACGTTATACGTTATACGTTATACGTTATACGTTATACGTTATACGTTATACGTTATACGTTATACGTTATACGTTATACGTTATCCGTTATACGTTATACGTTATACGTTATACGTTATACGTTATACGTTATACGTTATACGTTATACGTTATACGTTATACGTTATACGTTATACGTTATACGTTATACGTTATACGTTATACGTTATACGTTATACGTTATACGTTATACGTGAAACGTTATACGTTATAGGTTATACGATACACGTTATACGTTATACGTTATACGTTATACGTTATACGTTATACGTTATACGTTATACGTTATACATAATATGTAATACGTCATACGTTTTACGTTATACGTTATACGTTATACGTTATACGTTACACGTTATACGTTATACGTTATACGTTTTACGTTATACGTTATACGTTATACGTTATACGTTATACGTTATACGATATACGTTATACGTTATACATTATACGTTATACGTTATACGTTATACGTTATACGTTATACGTTATACGTTATACGTTATACGTTATACGTTATACGTTATACGTTATACGTTATACGTTATACGTTATACGTTATACGTTATACGTTATACGTTATACGTTATACGTTATACGTTATACGTTATACGTTATACGTTATACGTTATACGTTATACGTTATACGTTATCCGTTATACGTTATACGTTATACGTTATACGTTATACGTTATACGTTATACGTTATACGTTATACGTTATACGTTATACGTTATACGTTATACGTTATACGTTATACGTTATACGTTATACGTTATACGTGATACGTTATACGTTATATGTTATACGATACACGTTATACGTTATACGTTATACGTTATACGTTATACGTTATACGTTATACGTTATACGTTATACGTTATACGTTATACGTTATACGTTATACGTTATACGTTATACGTTATCCGTTATACGTTATACGTTATACGTTATACGTTATACGTTATACGTTATACGTTATACGTTATACGTTATACGTTATACGTTATACGTTATACGTTATACGTTATACGTTATACGTTATACGTTATACGTTATACGTGAAACGTTATACGTTATAGGTTATACGATACACGTTATACGTTATACGTTATACGTTATACGTTATACGTTATACGTTATACGTTATACGTTATACGTAATATGTAATACGTCATACGTTTTACGTTATACGTTATACGTTATACGTTATACGTTACACGTTATACGTTATACGTTATACGTTTTACGTTATACGTTATACGTTATACGTTATACGTTATACGTTATACGTTATACGATATACGTTATACGTTATACATTATACGTTATACGTTATACGATATACGTTATACGTTATACGTTATACGTTATACGTTATACGTTATACGTTATGCGTTATACGTAATATGTAATACGTCATACGTTTTACGTTATACGTTATACGTTATACGTTATACGTTATACGTTATACGTTATACGTTATACGTTATACGTTATACGTTATACTTTATACGTTATACGTTATAGGTCATACCTTATACGTAATACGTCATACGTTATACGTTATACATTATACGTTATACGTTATACGTTATACGTTATACGTTATACGTTATACGTTATACGTTATACGTTATACGATATACGTTATACGTTATACGTTATACGTTATACGTTATACGTTATACGTTATAGGTTATACGTTATACGTTATACGTTATACGTAATATGTAATACGTCATACGTTTTACGTTATACGTTATACGTTATACGTTATACGTTACACGTTATACGTTATACGTTATACGTTTTACGTTATACGTTATACGTTATACGTTATACGTTATACGTTATACGATATACGTTATACGTTATACATTATACGTTATACGTTATACGTTATACGTTATACGTTATACGTTATACGTTATACGTTATACGTTATACGTTATACGTTATACGTTATACGTTATACGTTATACGTTATACGTTATACGTTATACGTTATACGTTATACGTTATACGTTATACGTTATACGTTATACGTTATACGTTATACGTTATCCGTTATACGTTATACGTTATACGTTATACGTTATACGTTATACGTTATACGTTATACGTTATACGTTATACGTTATACGTTATACGTTATACGTTATACGTTATACGTTATACGTTATACGTGATACGTTATACGTTATAGGTTATACGATACACGTTATACGTTATACGTTATACGTTATACGTTATACGTTATACGTTATACGTTATACGTTATACGTTATACGTTATACGTTATACGTTATACGTTATACGTTATCCGTTATACGTTATACGTTATACGTTATACGTTATACGTTATACGTTATACGTTATACGTTATACGTTATACGTTATACGTTATACGTTATACGTTATACGTTATACGTTATACGTTATACGTTATACGTGAAACGTTATACGTTATAGGTTATACGATACACGTTATACGTTATACGTTATACGTTATACGTTATACGTTATACGTTATACGTTATACGTTATACGTAATATGTAATACGTCATACGTTTTACGTTATACGTTATACGTTATACGTTATACGTTACACGTTATACGTTATACGTTATACGTTTTACGTTATACGTTATACGTTATACGTTATACGTTATACGTTATACGTTATACGATATACGTTATACGTTATACATTATACGTTATACGTTATACGATATACGTTATACGTTATACGTTATACGTTATACGTTATACGTTATACGTTATGCGTTATACGTAATATGTAATACGTCATACGTTTTACGTTATACGTTATACGTTATACGTTATACGTTATACGTTATACGTTATACGTTATACGTTATACGTTATACGTTATACTTTATACGTTATACGTTATAGGTCATACCTTATACGTAATACGTCATACGTTATACGTTATACATTATACGTTATACGTTATACGTTATACGTTATACGTTATACGTTATACGTTATACGTTATACGATATACGTTATACGTTATACGTTATACGTTATACGTTATACGTTATACGTTATAGGTTATACGTTATACGTTATACGTTATACGTTACACGTTATACGTTACACGTTATACGTTATACGTTATACGTTATACGTTATACGTTATACGTTATACGTTATAGGTTTTACGTTATACGTTATACGTTATACGTTATACTTTATACGTTAAACGTTATACGTTATACGTTACACGTTATACGTTACACGTTATACGTTATACGTTATACGTTATACGTTATACGTTATACGTTATACGTTATACGTTACACGTTATACGTTATACGTTACACGTAATACGTTATACGTTATACGTTATACGTTATACGTTATAGGTCATACCTTATTCGTGATACGTTACACGTTATACGTTATACGTTATACGTTATACGTTATACGTTATACGTTATAAGTTATACGTTATACGTTTAACGTTATACGTTATACGTTATAGGTTATATCGTTTATACGTTATACGTTATACGTTATACGTCATACGTTATACGTTATACGTTATAAGTTATAGGTTATACGTTATACGTTATACGTTATACGTCATACGTTATACGTTATACGTCATACGTTATACGTTATACGTTATACGTTATAGGTCATACCTGATTCGTGATACGTCAAACGTTATACGTTATACGTTCTACGTTATACGTTATACGTTATACGTTATACGTTACACGTTATACGATATACGTTATACGTTCTACGTTATACGTTATACGTTATACGTTATACGTTACACGTAATACGTTATACGTTATACGTCATACGTTATACGTTATACGTTATAATTTATACGTTATACGTTATACGTTATACGTTATACGTTATACGTTATACGTTATAGGTTATATCGTTTATACGTTATACATTATACGTTATACGTCATACGTTATACGTTATACGTTCTACGTTATACGTTATACGTTATACGTTATACGTTAGACGTAATACGATATACGTTATACGTTCTACGTTATACGTTCTACGTTATACGTTATACGTTATACGTTATACGTTATACGTTATACCTTATGCGTTATACGTTATACGTTATACGTTATACGTTATACGTTATACGTTATACGTTATACGTTATACGTTATACGTTATACGTTATACGTTATACGTTATACGTTATACGTTATACGTTACACGTAATACGTTATACGTTATACGTTATACGTTATAAGTTATACGTTATACGTTATACGTTATACGTTATACGTTATATGTTATATCGTTTATACGTTATACGTTATACGTTATACGTCATACGTTATACATTATACGTTATAAGTTATAGGTTATACATTATACGTTATACGTTATACGTCATACGTTATACGTTATACGTCATACGTTATACGTTATACGTTATACGTTATAGGTCATACCTTATTCGTGATACGTCATACGTTATACGTTATACGTTCTACGTTATACGTTATACGTTATACGTTATACGTTACACGTTATACGTTATACGTTATACGTTATAGGTTATACGTTATATGTTATATCGTTTATACGTTATACGTTATACGTTATACGTCATACGTTATACATTATACGTTATAAGTTATAGGTTATACATTATACGTTATACGTTATACGTCATACGTTATACGTTATACGTCATACGTTATACGTTATACGTTATACGTTATACGTTATACGTTATACGTTATACGTTATACGTTATACGTTATACGTTATACGTTATACGTTATACGTTATACGTTCTACGTTATACGTTATACGTTATACGTTATACGTTCTACGTTATACGTTATACGTTATACGTTATACGTTAGACGTAATACGATATACGTTATACGTTCTACGTTATACGTTCTACGTTATACGTTATACGTTATACGTTATACGTTATACGTTATACCTTATGCGTTATACGTTATACGTTATACGTTATACGTTATACGTTATACGTTATACGTTATACGTTATACGTTATACGTTATACGTTATACGTTACACGTAATACGTTATACGTTATACGTTATACGTTATAAGTTATACGTTATACGTTATACGTTATACGTTATACGTTATACGTTATACGTTATACGTTATACGTTATGCGTTATACGTTATACGTTATACGTTATACGTTATACGTTATACGTTATACGTAATACGTTATACGTTAGAGGTCGTTCCTTATACGTGATACGTCATACGTTATACGTTATACGATATACTATATACGTTACACGTTATACGTTATACGTTATACGTTATACGTTATACGTTATACGTTATACGTTATACGTTATACGTTATACGTTATACGTTATACGTTATACGTTCTACGTTATACGTTATACGTTATACGTTATACGTTAGACGTAATACGATATACGTTATACGTTCTACGTTATACGTTCTACGTTATACGTTATACGTTATACGTTATACGTTATACGTTATACCTTATGCGTTATACGTTATACGTTATACGTTATACGTTATACGTTATACGTTATACCTTATACGTTATACGTTATACGTTATACGTTATACGTTATACGTTATACGTTATACGTTATACGTTATACGTTATACGTTATACGTTATACGTTATACGTTATACGTTATACGTTATCCGTTATACGTTATACGTTATACGTTATACGTTATACGTTATACGTTATACGTTATACGTTATACGTTATACGTTATACGTTATACGTTATACGTTATACGTTATACGTTATACGTTATACGTTATACGTTATACGTGAAACGTTATACGTTATAGGTTATACGATACACGTTATACGTTATACGTTATACGTTATACGTTATACGTTATACGTTATACGTTATACGTTATACGTAATATGTAATACGTCATACGTTTTACGTTATACGTTATACGTTATACGTTATACGTTACACGTTATACGTTATACGTTATACGTTTTACGTTATACGTTATACGTTATACGTTATACGTTATACGTTATACGTTATACGATATACGTTATACGTTATACATTATACGTTATACGTTATACGATATACGTTATACGTTATACGTTATACGTTATACGTTATACGTTATACGTTATGCGTTATACGTAATATGTAATACGTCATACGTTTTACGTTATACGTTATACGTTATACGTTATACGTTATACGTTATACGTTATACGTTATACGTTATACGTTATACGTTATACTTTATACGTTATACGTTATAGGTCATACCTTATACGTAATACGTCATACGTTATACGTTATACATTATACGTTATACGTTATACGTTATACGTTATACGTTATACGTTATACGTTATACGTTATACGTTATACGATATACGTTATACGTTATACGTTATACGTTATACGTTATACGTTATACGTTATAGGTTATACGTTATACGTTATACGTTATACGTAATATGTAATACGTCATACGTTTTACGTTATACGTTATACGTTATACGTTATACGTTACACGTTATACGTTATACGTTATACGTTTTACGTTATACGTTATACGTTATACGTTATACGTTATACGTTATACGATATACGTTATACGTTATACATTATACGTTATACGTTATACGTTATACGTTATACGTTATACGTTATACGTTATACGTTATACGTTATACGTTATACGTTATACGTTATACGTTATACGTTATACGTTATACGTTATACGTTATACGTTATACGTTATACGTTATACGTTATACGTTATACGTTATACGTTATACGTTATACGTTATACGTTATCCGTTATACGTTATACGTTATACGTTATACGTTATACGTTATACGTTATACGTTATACGTTATACGTCATACGTTATACGTTATACGTTATACGTTATACGTTATACGTTATACGTTATACGTTATACGTTATACGTTATACGTTATACGTTATACGTTATACGTCATACGTTATACGTTATACGTTATAAGTTATACGTTATACGTTATACGTTATACGTTATACGTTATACGTTATACGTTATACGTTATACGTCATACGTTATACGTAATACGTTATACGTTAGAGGTCGTTCCTTATACGTGATGCGTCATACGTTATACGCTATACGATATACAATATACGTTATACGTTATACGTTATACGTTATACGTTATACGTTATACGTTATACGTTATACCTTATGCGTTATACGTTATACGTTATACGTTATACGTTATACGTTATACGTTATACGTTAAACGTTATACGTTATACGTTACGCGTTATACGTTACACGTTACACGTTATACGTTATACGTTATACGTTATACGTTATACGTTATACGTTATACGTTACACGTTATACGTTATACGTTATACGTTATACGTTATACGTTATACGTTATACGTTATACGTTATACGTTATACGTTATACGTTATACGTTATACGTTATACGTTATACGTTATACGTTATACGTTATACGTTATACGTTATACGTTATACGTTATACGTTATACGTTATACGTTATACGTTATACGTTATACGTTATACGTTATACGTTATACGTAATACGTTATACGTCAGAGGTCGTTCCTTATACGTGATACGTCATACGTTATACGTTATACGATATACAATATACGTTATACGTTATACGTTATACGTTATACGTTATACGTTATACGTTATACGTTAAACGTTATACGTTATACGTTATACGTTATACGTTATACGTTATACGTTATACGTTATACGTTATACGTTATACGTTATCCGTTACACGTAATACGTTATACGTTATACGTTATACGTTATACGTAATACGTTATACGTTATACGTCATACGTTATACGTTATACGCTATACGTTATACGTTATACGTTATACGTTACACGTTATACGTTATACGTTATACGTTATACGTTATACGTTATACGTTATACGTTATACGTTATACGTTATACGTTATACGTTCCTCCGCGACAGGTGGATCGAGTATCCGGGCCGGTGCGGGACGGAGAGGAGAGCGGTGTACTCCGGGGTTCCGCAGGGGTCGGTGTTAGGACCCCTGCTGTGGAACCTCGGGTACGACACCGTCCTGCGGGCCGAAGACCTCCCCGACGGCGTCAGTCTGACATGTTACGCGGACGACACCTTGTTGTTGGCCGTCGGGGGGGACTGGAGGGGGGCTGTTCGGGCCGCCGAGGACGGTGTCCGGCGCGTCGTCTCCCGGATCAGGGGGATCGGTTTGGAGGTGGCTCTCCACAAAACCGAGGTACTCGGGACGTATAGACCCCGGGGAGAGCCGCCTCCCCCCCTGATCCGGGTGGGTGAGACAGACGTCGAGGTGAGGTCTCAGATGAAATATCTGGGACTTCACCTCGACAGCCACTGGCGCTTCGAGGGCCATTTCCGGGCCCTGGCCCCGCGGTTGGAGAGGATAGTTGGCGCTTTGGGCCGTATCCTCCCCAACCTGCGGGGCCCGAGTGACCGGGTTCGCCGCCTCTACGCGGGAATGGTCCACTCGGTGGCCCTATACGGGGCCCCCGTTTGGGCGGGCGACCTGGCCGCCTCCCGGCGCAGCAAGGTATTGCTGCGCCGGGTTCAAAGGCGGCTTGCACTGCGGATCGCCCGGGGGTACCGGACCGTTTCGTATGAGGCGGCGAGCGTCCTGTCAGGGCTACCCCCGGCGGACTTGATCGCGGGCGCGCATGCGGATTTCTACGAGGGCCGCATGCGCGCCCGCGAGGATGGGGTGGTCCTGGCGGGCTGCGAGGTGGAGGCCCTGAGGCGCCAGGCCCGGGAGTCCATGCTGCAGCTTTGGCAGCAGCGGCTGGCCGAGCCGTTGTTCGGCCAGAGGACTGTCCGGGCTATCCGGCCGGTCCTGTTTGAGTGGCTGGGTAGGCGCTTCGGCTCACTCACCTACCGGTTGGTGCAGGTGCTGTCCGGGCACGGATGCTTCGGTCAGTACCTGTGCCGGATCGGTGTGGAAGAGGCGGCGCGCTGCTGGCACTGTCCAGCGGACGAGGACACGGCGCAACACACCCTCGAGGTGTGTCCGGCCTGGGGGGTGGAGCGCCGTGTCCTCACGGCCGTGATTGGGGCGGACCTATCGCTGCCGGGCGTGGTACAGGCCATGCTCGGCAGCGAGACGAAGTGGCGGGCCGTGGCCTCCTTCTGCGAGGAGGTAATCTCGCGGAAGGAGGCCGCGAGCCGCATTCGCGAGAGCGGGAGACCGCGAGCGAGGCCTCGTCCGAGGCCGGGGGCGGGTGGGCCTCCGGAAGGGCTGGGGAGGCCACCCTGAGAGCGGCGGGCGGGGGTGCGTAGCCCTTGAGGCTCGTGCCACCGCCCGTCGTCTGAGGGGTGGGAGGAATAAGGGACGGCGACGCTCTCGAGGGCGGAGAGGCCAGAGCCGCCCTCGGGAGCGTACGAGCCGGGGTGCGGCCGCGCCGACGGCACGGTCCCAGGGCCGTGCCTCCGGCGCGGCTATGGGGGCCGTGGGCGGTCGCGAGTGTGGGACTCGCGGCCGCCCTCGGGCGGCCCCCGGGAGTGGGACGTCGGAGCAGTGTGGCCCTGCTCCGACGTCGGGCGCCAGAGCGCCGGGAGAAAACAGGGAAGGGAGGGTGAAGTACCCCCTCCCTTCCCTGGAACGGGAGGACACGGGCGCGAGAGCCCTGCACGGGGGAGCACCTGATGTTATGATGTCTTCGGTCCCAGGTGCTCCCCCTGCATAGTGCGAGGATGGCCACCGTGGTGGGTTTTAGTGGGTAGGTCCCGCGCCCGATGGGTTTCCTTCCGGGCGCGGGGAATCCCACACTCCCCCCGCCCCTCCCCAGGCGGCGGGGGGGTCTTTCGAAGATTTCCCCCACGTTAATAAAAAAAAAAAAAAAAAAAAAAAAATACGTTATACGTTATACGTTATACGTTATACGTTATACGTTATACGTTATACGTTATACGTTATACGTTATACGTTATACGTTATACGTTATACGTTATACGTTATACGTTATACGTTATACGTTATACGTTATACGTTATACGTTATACGTTATACGTTATACGTTATACGTTATACGTTATACGTTATACGTTATACGTTATACGTTATACGTTATACGTTATACGTTATACGTTATACGTTATACGTTATACGTAATACGTTATACGTCAGAGGTCGTTCCTTATACGTGATACGTCATACGTTATACGTTATACGATATACAATATACGTTATACGTTATACGTTATACGTTATACGTTATACGTTATACGTTATACGTTAAACGTTATACGTTATACGTTATACGTTATACGTTATACGTTATATGTTATACGTTATACGTTATCCGTTACACGTAATACGTTATACGTTATACGTTATACGTTATACGTAATACGTTATACGTTATACGTCATACGTTATACGTTATACGCTATACGTTATACGTTATACGTTATACGTTACACGTTATACGTTATACGTTATACGTTATACGTTATACGTTATACGTTATACGTTATACGTTATACGTTATACGTTATACGTTATACGTTATACGTTATACGTCATACGTTATACGTTATACGTTATAAGTTATACGTTATACGTTATACGTTATACGTTATACGTTATACGTTATACGTTATACGTCATACGTTATACGTAATACGTTATACGTTAGAGGTCGTTCCTTATACGTGATGCGTCATACGTTATACGCTATACGATATACAATATACGTTATACGTTATACGTTATACGTTATACGTTATACGTTATACGTTATACGTTATACGCTATACGTTATACGTTATACGTTATACGTTATACGTTATACGTTATACGTTATACGTCATACGTTAGACGTTAGACGTTACACGTTATACGTTATACGTTATACGTTATACGTTATACGTTATACGTTATACGTTATACGTTACACGTTATACGTTATACGTTATACGTTATACGTTATACGTTAGACGTTATACGTTATACGTTATACGTTATACGTTATACGTTATACGTTATACGTTATACGTTAAACGTTATATTTTATACGTTATACGTTATACGTTATACGTTATACGTTATACGTTATACGTTATACGTTATACGTTATACGTTATACGTTATACGTTATACGTTATACGTTATACTTTATACGTTATACGTTATACGTTATACGTTATACGTTATACGTTATACGTTATACGTTATACGTTATACGTAATACGTTATACGTTATACGTTATACGTTATACGTTATACGTTATACGTTATACGTTATACGTTATACGTTATACGTAATACGTTATACGTTAGAGGTCGTTCCTTATACGTGATACGTCATACGTTATACGCTATACGATATACAATATACGTTATACGTTATACGTTATACGTTATACGTTATACGTTATACGTTATACGTTATACGTTATACGTTATACGTTATACGTTATACGTTATACGTTATACGTTATACGTTATACGTTATACGTTATACGTTATACGTTATACGTTATACGTTATACGTTATACGTTATACGTTATACGTTATACGTTATACGTTATACGTTATACGTTATACGTTATACGTTAAACGTAATACGTTATACGTTATACGTTATACGTTATAAGTTATACGTTATACGTTATACGTTATACGTTATACGTTATAGGTTATATCGTTTATACGTTATACGTTATCTGTTATACGTCATACGTTATACGTTATAAGTTATACGTTATACGTTATACGTTATACGTTATACGTTATACGTTATACGTTATACGTCATGAGTTATACGTTATACGTCATACGTTATACGTTATACGTTATACGTTATAGGTCATACCTCATTCGTGATACGTCATACGTTATACGTTATACGTTCTACGTTATACGTTATACGTTATACGTTATACGTTACACGTTATACGATATACGTTATACGTTCTACGTTATACGTTATAAGTTATACGTTATACGTTATACGTTATACGTTATACGTTATACGTTATACGTTATACGTCATACGTTATACGTAATACGTTATACGTTAGAGGTCGTTCCTTATACGTGATGCGTCATACGTTATACGCTATACGATATACAATATACGTTATACGTTATACGTTATACGTTATACGTTATACGTTATACGTTATACGTTATACGCTATACGTTATACGTTATACGTTATACGTTATACGTTATACGTTATACGTTATACGTCATACGTTAGACGTTAGACGTTACACGTTATACGTTATACGTTATACGTTATACGTTATACGTTATACGTCATACGTTATACGTAATACGTTATACGTTAGAGGTCGTTCCTTATACGTGATGCGTCATACGTTATACGCTATACGATATACAATATACGTTATACGTTATACGTTATACGTTATACGTTATACGTTATACGTTATACGTTATACGCTATACGTTATACGTTATACGTTATACGTTATACGTTATACGTTATACGTTATACGTCATACGTTAGACGTTAGACGTTACACGTTATACGTTATACGTTATACGTTATACGTTATACGTTATACGTTATACGTTATACGTTACACGTTATACGTTATACGTTATACGTTATACGTTATACGTTAGACGTTATACGTTATACGTTATACGTTATACGTTATACGTTATACGTTATACGTTATACGTTAAACGTTATATTTTATACGTTATACGTTATACGTTATACGTTATACGTTATACGTTATACGTTATACGTTATACGTTATACGTTATACGTTATACGTTATACGTTATACGTTATACTTTATACGTTATACGTTATACGTTATACGTTATACGTTATACGTTATACGTTATACGTTATACGTTATACGTAATACGTTATACGTTATACGTTATACGTTATACGTTATACGTTATACGTTATACGTTATACGTTATACGTTATACGTTATACGTAATACGTTATACGTTAGAGGTCGTTCCTTATACGTGATACGTCATACGTTATACGCTATACGATATACAATATACGTTATACGTTATACGTTATACGTTATACGTTATACGTTATACGTTATACGTTATACGTTATACGTTATACGTTATACGTTATACGTTATACGTTATACGTTATACGTTATACGTTATACGTTATACGTTATACGTTATACGTTATACGTTATACGTTATACGTTATACGTTATACGTTATACGTTATACGTTATACGTTATACGTTATACGTTATACGTTATACGTTATACGTTACACGTAATACGTTATACGTTATACGTTATACGTTATAAGTTATACGTTATACGTTATACGTTATACGTTATACGTTATAGGTTATATCGTTTATACGTTATACGTTATCTGTTATACGTCATACGTTATACGTTATAAGTTATACGTTATACGTTATACGTTATACGTTATACGTTATACGTTATACGTTATACGTTATACGTCATGAGTTATACGTTATACGTCATACGTTATACGTTATACGTTATACGTTATAGGTCATACCTCATTCGTGATACGTCATACGTTATACGTTATACGTTCTACGTTATACGTTATACGTTATACGTTATACGTTACACGTTATACGATATACGTTATACGTTCTACGTTATACGTTATACGTTATACGTTATACGTTACACGTAATACGTTATACGTTATACGTCATACGTTATACGTTATACGTTATAAGTTATACGTTATACGTTATACGTTATACGTTATACGTTATACGTTACACGTAATACGTTATACGTTATACGTTATACGTTATAAGTTATACGTTATACGTTATACGTTATACGTTATACGTTATAGGTTATATCGTTTATACGTTGTACGTTATACGTTATACGTCATACGTTATACGTTATACGTTATAAGTTATAGGTTATACGTTATACGTTATACGTTATACGTCATACGTTATACGTTATACGTCATACGTTATACGATATACGTTATACGTTATAGGTCATACCTTATTCGTGATACGTCATACGTTATACGTTATACGTTCTACGTTATACGTTATACGTTATACGTTATACGTTACACGTTATACGATATACGTTATACGTTCTACGTTATACGTTATACGTTATACGTTATACGTTATACGTTATACGTAATACGTTATACGTTATACGTCATACGTTATACGTTATACGCTATACGTTATACGTTATACGTTATACGTTACACGTTATACGTTATACGTTATACGTTATACGTTATACGTTATACGTTATACGTTATACGTTATACGTTATACGTTATACGTTATACGTTATACGTTATACGTTACATGTTACACGTTATACGTTATGCGTTACTCGTTCTTCGTTATACGTTACACGTTATACGTTATACGTTATACGTTATACGTTATACGTTATACGTTATACGTTATACGTTATACGTTATACGTTATACGTTATACGTTATACGTTATACGTTATACGTTATACGTTATACGTTATACGTCATACGTTAGACGTTAGACGTTACACGTTATACGTTATACGTTATACGTTATACGTTATACGTTATACGTTATACGTTATAAGTTATACGTTATACGTTCTACGTTATACGTTATACGTTATACGTCATACGTTATACGTCATACGTTATACGTTATACGTTATACGTTATACGTTATACGTTATACGTCATTCGTTAGACGTTAGACGTTACACAATATAGGTTATACGTTATACGTTATACGTTATACGTTATACGTTATACGTTATACGTTATACGTTATACGTTATACGCTATACGTTATACGTTATACGTTATACGTTATACGTTATACGTTATACGTTATACGTTATACGTTATACGTTATACGTTATACGTTATACGTTATACGTTATACGTTATACGTTATACGTTATACGTTATACGTTATACGTTATACGTTATACGTTATACGTTATACGTTATACGTTATACGTTATACGTTACACGTAATACGTTATACGTTATACGTTATACGTTATAAGTTATACGTTATACGTTATACGTTATACGTTATACGTTATACGTTATACGTTATAGGTTATATCGTTTATACGTTATACGTTATACGTTATACGTCATACGTTATACGTTATAAGTTATACGTTATACGTTATACGTTATACGTTATACGTTATACGTTATACGTCATACGTTATACGTTATACGTCATACGTTATACGTTATACGTTATACGTTATAGGTCATACCTCATTCGTGATACGTCATACGTTATACGTTATACGTTCTACGTTATACGTTATACGTTATACGTTATACGTTACACGTTATACGATATACGTTATACGTTCTACGTTATACGTTATACGTTATACGTTATACGTTACACGTAATACGTTATACGTTATACGTCATACGTTATACGTTATACGTTATAAGTTATACGTTATACGTTATACGTTATACGTTATACGTTATACGTTACACGTAATACGTTATACGTTATACGTTATACGTTATAAGTTATACGTTATACGTTATACGTTATACGTTAGACGTTACACGTTATACGTTATACGTTATACGTTATACGTTATACGTTATACGTTATACGTTATAAGTTATACGTTATACGTTCTACGTTACACGTTATACGTTATACGTCATACGTTATACGTCATACGTTATACGTTATACGTTATACGTTATACGTTATACGTTATACGTCATTCGTTAGACGTTAGACGTTACACAATATAGGTTATACGTTATACGTTATACGTTATACGTTATACGTTATACGTTATACGTTATACGTTATACGTTATACGTTATACGCTATACGTTATACGTTATACGTTATACGTTATACGTTATACGTTATACGTTATACGTTATACGTTATACGTTATACGTTATACGTTATACGTTATACGTTATACGTTATACGTTATACGTTATACGTTATACGTTATACGTTATACGTTATACGTTATACGTTATACGTTATACGTTATACGTTATACGTTACACGTAATACGTTATACGTTATACGTTATACGTTATACGTCATACGTTATACGTTATATGTCATACGTTATACGATATACGTTATACGTTATAGGTAATACCTTATTCGTGATACGTCATACGTTATACGTTATACGTTCTACGTTATACGTTATACGTTATACGTTATACGTTACACGTTATACGATATACGTTATACGTTCTACGTTATACGTTATACGTTATACGTTATACGTTATACGTAATACGTTATACGTTATACGTCATACGTTATACGTTATACGCTATACGTTATACGTTATACGTTATACGTTACACGTTATACGTTATACGTTATACGTTATACGTTATACGTTATACGTTATACGTTATACGTTATACGTTATACGTTATACGTTATACGTTATACGTTATACGTTACATGTTACACGTTATACGTTATGCGTTACTCGTTCTACGTTATACGTTACACGTTATACGTTATACGTTATACGTTATACGTTATACGTTATACGTTATACGTTATACGTTACACGTAATACGTTATACGTTATACGTCATACGTTATACGTTATACGTTATAAGTTATACGTTATACGTTATACGTTATACGTTATACGTTATACGTTACACGTAATACGTTATACGTTATACGTTATACGTTATAAGTTATACGTTATACGTTATACGTTATACGTTAGACGTTACACGTTATACGTTATACGTTATACGTTATACGTTATACGTTATACGTTATACGTTATAAGTTATACGTTATACGTTCTACGTTACACGTTATACGTTATACGTCATACGTTATACGTCATACGTTATACGTTATACGTTATACGTTATACGTTATACGTTATACGTCATTCGTTAGACGTTAGACGTTACACAATATAGGTTATACGTTATACGTTATACGTTATACGTTATACGTTATACGTTATACGTTATACGTTATACGTTATACGTTATACGCTATACGTTATACGTTATACGTTATACGTTATACGTTATACGTTATACGTTATACGTTATACGTTATACGTTATACGTTATACGTTATACGTTATACGTTATACGTTATACGTTATACGTTATACGTTATACGTTATACGTTATACGTTATACGTTATACGTTATACGTTATACGTTATACGTTATACGTTACACGTAATACGTTATACGTTATACGTTATACGTTATACGTCATACGTTATACGTTATATGTCATACGTTATACGATATACGTTATACGTTATAGGTAATACCTTATTCGTGATACGTCATACGTTATACGTTATACGTTCTACGTTATACGTTATACGTTATACGTTATACGTTACACGTTATACGATATACGTTATACGTTCTACGTTATACGTTATACGTTATACGTTATACGTTATACGTAATACGTTATACGTTATACGTCATACGTTATACGTTATACGCTATACGTTATACGTTATACGTTATACGTTACACGTTATACGTTATACGTTATACGTTATACGTTATACGTTATACGTTATACGTTATACGTTATACGTTATACGTTATACGTTATACGTTATACGTTATACGTTATACGTTACATGTTACACGTTATACGTTATGCGTTACTCGTTCTACGTTATACGTTACACGTTATACGTTATACGTTATACGTTATACGTTATACGTTATACGTTATACGTTATACGTTATACGTTATACGTTATACGTTATACGTTATACGTTATACGTTATACGTTATACGTTATACGTTATACGTCATACGTTAGACGTTAGACGTTACACGTTATACGTTATACGTTATACGTTATACGTTATACGTTATACGTTATACGTTATAAGTTATACGTTATACGTTCTACGTTATACGTTATACGTTATACGTCATACGTTATACGTCATACGTTATACGTTATACGTTATACGTTATACGTTATACGTTATACGTCATTCGTTAGACGTTAGACGTTACACAATATAGGTTATACGTTATACGTTATACGTTATACGTTATACGTTATACGTTATACGTTATACGTTATACGTTATACGCTATACGTTATACGTTATACGTTATACGTTATACGTTATACGTTATACGTTATACGTTATACGTTATACGTTATACGTTATACGTTATACGTTATACGTTATACGTTATACGTTATACGTTATACGTTATACGTTATACGTTATACGTTATACGTTATACGTTATACGTTATACGTTATACGTTATACGTTACACGTAATACGTTATACGTTATACGTTATACGTTATAAGTTATACGTTATACGTTATACGTTATACGTTATACGTTATACGTTATAGGTTATATCGTTTATACGTTATACGTTATACGTTATACGTCATACGTTATACGTTATAAGTTATACGTTATACGTTATACGTTATACGTTATACGTTATACGTTATACGTCATACGTTATACGTTATACGTCATACGTTATACGTTATACGTTATACGTTATAGGTCATACCTCATTCGTGATACGTCATACGTTATACGTTATACGTTCTACGTTATACGTTATACGTTATACGTTATACGTTACACGTTATACGATATACGTTATACGTTCTACGTTATACGTTATACGTTATACGTTATACGTTACACGTAATACGTTATACGTTATACGTCATACGTTATACGTTATACGTTATAAGTTATACGTTATACGTTATACGTTATACGTTATACGTTATACGTTACACGTAATACGTTATACGTTATACGTTATACGTTATAAGTTATACGTTATACGTTATACGTTATACGTTAGACGTTACACGTTATACGTTATACGTTATACGTTATACGTTATACGTTATACGTTATACGTTATAAGTTATACGTTATACGTTCTACGTTACACGTTATACGTTATACGTCATACGTTATACGTCATACGTTATACGTTATACGTTATACGTTATACGTTATACGTTATACGTCATTCGTTAGACGTTAGACGTTACACAATATAGGTTATACGTTATACGTTATACGTTATACGTTATACGTTATACGTTATACGTTATACGTTATACGTTATACGCTATACGTTATACGTTATACGTTATACGTTATACGTTATACGTTATACGTTATACGTTATACGTTATACGTTATACGTTATACGTTATACGTTATACGTTATACGTTATACGTTATACGTTATACGTTATACGTTATACGTTATACGTTATACGTTATACGTTATACGTTATACGTTATACGTTATACGTTACACGTAATACGTTATACGTTATACGTTATACGTTATAAGTTATACGTTATACGTTATACGTTATACGTTATACGTTATACGTTATAGGTTATATCGTTTATACGTTATACGTTATACGTTATACGTCATACGTTATACGTTATAAGTTATACGTTATACGTTATACGTTATACGTTATACGTTATACGTTATACGTCATACGTTATACGTTATACGTCATACGTTATACGTTATACGTTATACGTTATAGGTCATACCTCATTCGTGATACGTCATACGTTATACGTTATACGTTCTACGTTATACGTTATACGTTATACGTTATACGTTACACGTTATACGATATACGTTATACGTTCTACGTTATACGTTATACGTTATACGTTATACGTTACACGTAATACGTTATACGTTATACGTTATACGTTACACGTTATACGATATACGTTATACGTTCTACGTTATACGTTATACGTTATACGTTATACGTTATACGTAATACGTTATACGTTATACGTCATACGTTATACGTTATACGCTATACGTTATATATTATACGTTATACGTTACACGTTATACGTTATACGTTATACGTTATACGTTATACGTTATACGTTATACGTTATACGTTATACGTTATACGTTATACGTTATACGTTATACGTTATACGGTATACGTTATGCGTTATTCGCTATACGTTATGCGTTATACGATATACGTTATGCGTTATTCGCTATACGTTATGCGTTATTCGCTATACGTTATGCGTTATACGATATACGTTATGCGTTATAGGATATATGTTATACGTCTTACGTTATTCGTTATACGCTCTTCGTTACACGTTATACGTTATACGTTATACGTTATACGTTATACGTTATACGTTATACGTTATACGTTATACGTTATACGTTACACGTTATACGTTATACGTTATACGTTATACGTTATACTTTATACGTTATACGTTATGCGTTATACGTAATATGTAATACGTCATACGTTTTACGTTATACGTTGTACGTTATACGTTATACGTTATACGTTATACGTTATACGTTATACGTTATACGTTATACGTTATACGTTATACGTTATACGTTATACGACATACGTTATACGTTATACGTTATACGTTATACGTTATACGTTATACGTTATACGTTATACGTTATACGTTATACGTTATACGTTATACGTTATACGTTATACGTTATACGTTATACGTTATACGTTATACGTTATACGTTATACGTTATACGTTATACGTTATACGTTATACGTTATACGTTATACGTTATACGTTATACGTTATACGTTATACGTTATCCGTTATACGTTATACGTTATACGTTATACGTTACACGTTATACGTTATACGTTATACGTTATACGTTATACGTTATACGTTATACGTTACACGTTATACGTTATACGTTATACGTTATACGTTATACGTTATACGTTATACGTTATACGTCAGAGGTCGTTCCTTATACGTGATACGTCATACGTTATACGTTATACGATATACAATATACGTTATACGTTATACGTTATACGTTATACGTTATACGTTATACGTTATACGTTAAACGTTATACGTTATACGTTATACGTTATACGTTATACGTTATATGTTATACGTTATACGTTATCCGTTACACGTAATACGTTATACGTTATACGTTATACGTTATACGTAATACGTTATACGTTATACGTCATACGTTATACGTTATACGCTATACGTTATACGTTATACGTTATACGTTACACGTTATACGTTATACGTTATACGTTATACGTTATACGTTATACGTTATACGTTATACGTTATACGTTATACGTTATACGTTATACGTTATACGTTATACGTTATACGTTATACGTTATACGTAATACGTTATACGTCAGAGGTCGTTCCTTATACGTGATACGTCATACGTTATACGTTATACGATATACAATATACGTTATACGTTATACGTTATACGTTATACGTTATACGTTATACGTTATACGTTAAACGTTATACGTTATACGTTATACGTTATACGTTATACGTTATATGTTATACGTTATACGTTATCCGTTACACGTAATACGTTATACGTTATACGTTATACGTTATACGTAATACGTTATACGTTATACGTCATACGTTATACGTTATACGCTATACGTTATACGTTATACGTTATACGTTACACGTTATACGTTATACGTTATACGTTATACGTTATACGTTATACGTTATACGTTATACGTTATACGTTATACGTTATACGTTATACGTTATACGTTATACGTTATACGTTATACGTTATACGTAATACGTTATACGTCAGAGGTCGTTCCTTATACGTGATACGTCATACGTTATACGTTATACGATATACAATATACGTTATACGTTATACGTTATACGTTATACGTTATACGTTATACGTTATACGTTAAACGTTATACGTTATACGTTATACGTTATACGTTATACGTTACACGTAATACGTTATACGTTATACGTTATACGTTATAAGTTATACGTTATACGTTATACGTTATACGTTATACGTTATACGTTATAGGTTATATCGTTTATACGTTATACGTTATACGTTATACGTCATACGTTATACGTTATACGTTATAAGTTATAGGTTATACGTTATACGTTATACGTTATACGTCATACGTTATACGTTATACGTCATACGTTATACGTTATACGTTATACGTTATAGGTCATACCTTATTCGTGATACGTCATACGTTATACGTTATACGTTCTACGTTATACGTTATACGTTATACGTTATACGTTACACGTTATACGATATACGTTATACGTTCTACGTTATACGTTATACGTTATACGTTATACGTTATACGTAATACGTTATACGTTATACGTCATACGTTATACGTTATACGCTATACGTTATATATTATACGTTATACGTTACACGTTATACGTTATACGTTATACGTTATACGTTATACGTTATACGTTATACGTTATACGTTATACGTTATACGTTATACGTTATACGTTATACGTTATACGTTATACGGTATACGTTATGCGTTATTCGCTATACGTTATGCGTTATACGATATACGTTATGCGTTATTCGCTATACGTTATGCGTTATTCGCTATACGTTATGCGTTATACGATATACGTTATGCGTTATAGGATATATGTTATACGTCTTACGTTATTCGTTATACGCTCTTCGTTACACGTTATACGTTATACGTTATACGTTATACGTTATACGTTATACGTTTTACGTTATGCGTTTTACGTTATACGTTATACGTTATACGTTATACGTTATACGTTATACGTTATACGTTATACGTTATACGTTATACGTTATACGTTACACGTTATACGTTATACGTTATACGTTATACGTTATACGTTATACGTTATACGTTATACGTTATACGCTATACGTTATACGTTATACGTTATACGTTATTCGTTATAGGTTATACGTTATACGTTATACGTTATACGTTACACGTTATACGTTACACGTTATACGTTATACGTTATACGTTATACGTTATACGTTATACGTTAGAGGTTTTACGTTATACGTTATACGTTATACGTTATACGTTATAGGATATATGTTATACGTCTTACGTTATTCGTTATACGCTCTTCGTTACACGTTATACGTTATACGTTATACGTTATACGTTATACGTTATACGTTATACGTTATACGTTATACGTTATACGTTACACGTTATACGTTATACGTTATACGTTATACGTTATACGTTATACTTTATACGTTATACGTTATGCGTTATACGTAATATGTAATACGTCATACGTTTTACGTTATACGTTGTACGTTATACGTTATACGTTATACGTTATACGTTATACGTTATACGTTATACGTTATACGTTATACGTTATACGTTATACGTTATACGACATACGTTATACGTTATACGTTATACGTTATACGTTATACGTTATACGTTATACGTTATACGTTATACGTTATACGTTATACGTTATACGTTATACGTTATACGTTATACGTTATACGTTATACGTTATACGTTATACGTTATACGTTATACGTTATACGTTATACGTTATACGTTATACGTTATACGTTATACGTTATACGTTATACGTTATACGTTATACGTTATCCGTTATACGTTATACGTTATACGTTATACGTTACACGTTATACGTTATACGTTATACGTTATACGTTATACGTTATACGTTATACGTTACACGTTATACGTTATACGTTATACGTTATACGTTATACGTTATACGTTATACGTTATACGTCAGAGGTCGTTCCTTATACGTGATACGTCATACGTTATACGTTATACGATATACAATATACGTTATACGTTATACGTTATACGTTATACGTTATACGTTATACGTTATACGTTAAACGTTATACGTTATACGTTATACGTTATACGTTATACGTTATATGTTATACGTTATACGTTATCCGTTACACGTAATACGTTATACGTTATACGTTATACGTTATACGTAATACGTTATACGTTATACGTCATACGTTATACGTTATACGCTATACGTTATACGTTATACGTTATACGTTACACGTTATACGTTATACGTTATACGTTATACGTTATACGTTATACGTTATACGTTATACGTTATACGTTATACGTTATACGTTATACGTTATACGTTATACGTTATACGTTATACGTAATACGTTATACGTCAGAGGTCGTTCCTTATACGTGATACGTCATACGTTATACGTTATACGATATACAATATACGTTATACGTTATACGTTATACGTTATACGTTATACGTTATACGTTATACGTTAAACGTTATACGTTATACGTTATACGTTATACGTTATACGTTATATGTTATACGTTATACGTTATCCGTTACACGTAATACGTTATACGTTATACGTTATACGTTATACGTAATACGTTATACGTTATACGTCATACGTTATACGTTATACGCTATACGTTATACGTTATACGTTATACGTTACACGTTATACGTTATACGTTATACGTTATACGTTATACGTTATACGTTATACGTTATACGTTATACGTTATACGTTATACGTTATACGTTATACGTTATACGTTATACGTTATACGTCATACGTTATACGTTATACGTTATAAGTTATACGTTATACGTTATACGTTATACGTTATACGTTATACGTTATACGTTATACGTCATACGTTATACGTAATACGTTATACGTTAGAGGTCGTTCCTTATACGTGATGCGTCATACGTTATACGCTATACGATATACAATATACGTTATACGTTATACGTTATACGTTATACGTTATACGTTATACGTTATACGTTATACGTTATACGTTATACGTCATACGTTAGACGTTAGACGTTACACGTTATACGTTATACGTTATACGTTATACGTTATACGTTATACGTTATACGTTATACGTTACACGTTATACGTTATACGTTATACGTTATACGTTATACGTTAGACGTTATACGTTATACGTTATACGTTATACGTTATACGTTATACGTTATACGTTAAACGTTATATTTTATACGTTATACGTTATACGTTATACGTTATACGTTATACGTTATACGTTATACGTTATACGTTATACGTTATACGTTATACGTTATACGTTATACGTTATACTTTATACGTTATACGTTATACGTTATACGTTATACGTTATACGTTATACGTTATACGTTATACGTTATACGTTATACGTAATACGTTATACGTTATACGTTATACGTTATACGTTAATCGTTATACGTTATACGTTATACGTTATACGTTATACGTAATACGTTATACGTTAGAGGTCGTTCCTTATACGTGATACGTCATACGTTATACGCTATACGATATACAATATGCGTTATACGTTATACGTTATACGTTATACGTTATACGTTATACGTTATACGTTATACGTTATACGTTATACGTTATACGTTATACGTTATACGTTATACGTTATACGTTATACGTTATACGTTATACGTTATACGTTATACGTTATACGTTATACGTTATACGTTATACGTTATACGTTATACGTTATACGTTATACGTTATACGTTATACGTTATACGTTACACGTAATACGTTATACGTTATACGTTATACGTTATAAGTTATACGTTATACGTTATACGTTATACGTTATACGTTATAGGTTATATCGTTTATACGTTATACGTTATACGTTATACGTCATACGTTATACGTTATAAGTTATACGTTATACGTTATACGTTATACGTTATACGTTATACGTTATACGTTATACGTCATACGTTATACGTTATACGTCATACGTTATACGTTATACGTTATACGTTATAGGTCATACCTCATTCGTGATACGTCATACGTTATACGTTATTCGTTCTACGTTATACGTTATACGTTATACGTTATACGTTATACGTTATACGTTATACGTTATACGTTATACGTTATACGTTATACGTTATACGTTATACGTTATACGTTATACGTTATACGTTATACGTTATACGACATACGTTATACGTTATACATTATACGTTATACGTTATACGTTATACGTTATACGTTATACGTTATACGTTATACGTTATACGTTATACGTTATACGTTATACGTTATACGTTATACGTTATACGTTATACGTTATACGTTATACGTTATACGTTATACGTTATACGTTATACGTTATACGTTATACGTTATACGTTATACGTTATACGTTATACGTTATACGTTATCCGTTATACGTTATACGTTATACGTTATACGTTACACGTTATACGTTATACGTTATACGTTTTACGTTATACGTTATACGTTATACGTTATACGTTATACGTTATACGTTATACGTTATACGATATACGTTATACGTTATACATTATACGTTATACGTTATACGATATACGTTATACGTTATACGATATACGTTATACGTTATACGTTATACGTGATACGTTATACGTTATAGGTTATACGTTATACGCTATACGTTATACGTTATACGTTATACGTTATACGTTATACGTTATACGTTATACGTTATACGTTATACGTTATACGTTATACGTTATACGTTATACGTTATACGTTATACGTTATACGTTATACGTTATACGTTATACGTTATACGTTATACGTTATACGTTATACGTTATACGTTATACGTTACACGTAATACGTTATACGTTATACGTTATACGTTATAAGTTATACGTTATACGTTATACGTTATACGTTATACGTTATACGTTATAGGTTATATCGTTTATACGTTATACGTTATACGTTATACGTCATACGTTATACGTTATAAGTTATACGTTATACGTTATACGTTATACGTTATACGTTATACGTTATACGTCATACGTTATACGTTATACGTCATACGTTATACGTTATACGTTATACGTTATAGGTCATACCTCATTCGTGATACGTCATACGTTATACGTTATACGTTCTACGTTATACGTTATACGTTATACGTTATACGTTACACGTTATACGATATACGTTATACGTTCTACGTTATACGTTATACGTTATACGTTATACGTTACACGTAATACGTTATACGTTATACGTCATACGTTATACGTTATACGTTATAAGTTATACGTTATACGTTATACGTTATACGTTATACGTTATACGTTACACGTAATACGTTATACGTTATACGTTATACGTTATAAGTTATACGTTATACGTTATACGTTATACGTTATACGTTATAGGTTATATCGTTTATACGTTATACGTTATACGTTATACGTCATACGTTATACGTTATACGTTATAAGTTATAGGTTATACGTTATACGTTATACGTTATACGTCATACGTTATACGTTATACGTCATACGTTATACGTTATACGTTATACGTAACACGTTATACGTTATACGTTATACGTTATACGTTATACGTTATACGTTATACGTTATACGTTATACGTTATACGTTATACGTTATACGTTATACGTTATACGGTATACGTTATGCGTTATTCGCTATACGTTATGCGTTATACGATATACGTTATGCGTTATTCGCTATACGTTATGCGTTATTCGCTATACGTTATGCGTTATACGATATACGTTATGCGTTATAGGATATATGTTATACGTCTTACGTTATTCGTTATACGCTCTTCGTTACACGTTATACGTTGTACGTTATACGTTATACGTTATACGTTATACGTTTTACGTTATGCGTTTTACGTTATACGTTATACGTTATACGTTATACGTTATACGTTATACGTTATACGTTATACGTTATACGTTATACGTTATACGTTACACGTTATACGTTATACGTTATACGTTATACGTTATACGTTATACGTTATACGTTATACGTTATACGTTATACGTTATACGTTATACGTTATACGTTATTCGTTATAGGTTATACGTTATACGTTATACGTTATACGTTACACGTTATACGTTACACGTTATACGTTATACGTTATACGTTATACGTTATACGTTATACGTTAGAGGTTTTACGTTATACGTTATACGTTATACGTTATACGTTATAGGATATATGTTATACGTCTTACGTTATTCGTTATACGCTCTTCGTTACACGTTATACGTTATACGTTATACGTTATACGTTATACGTTATACGTTATACGTTATACGTTATACGTTACACGTTATACGTTATACGTTATACGTTATACGTTATACTTTATACGTTATACGTTATGCGTTATACGTAATATGTAATACGTCATACGTTTTACGTTATACGTTGTACGTTATACGTTATACGTTATACGTTATACGTTATACGTTATACGTTCTACGTTATACGTTATACGTTATACGTTATACGTTATACGACATACGTTATACGTTATACATTATACGTTATACGTTATACGTTATAACATACGTTATACGTTATACGTTATACGTTATACGTTATACGTTATACGTTATACGTTATACGTTATACGTTATACGTTATACGTTATACGTTATACGTTATACGTTATACGTTATACGTTATACGTTATACGTTATACGTTATACGTTATACGTTATACGTTATACGTTATACGTTATCCGTTATACGTTATACGTTATACGTTATACGTTATACGTTATACGTTATACGTTATACGTTATACGTTATACGTTATACGTTATACGTTATACGTTATACGTTATACGTTATACGTTATACGTTATACGTTATACGTTATACGTTATACGTTATACGTTATACGTTATACGTTATACGTTATACGTTATACGTTATACGTTATACGTTATACGTTACACGTTATACGATATACGTTATACGTTCTACGTTATACGTTATACGTTATACGTTATACGTTATACGTTATACGTTATACGTTATACGTTATACGTTATACGTTATAGGTTATATCGTTTATACGTTATACGTTATACGTTATACGTCATACGTTATACGTTATAAGTTATACGTTATACGTTATACGTTATACGTTATACGTTATACGTCATACGTTATACGTTATACGTCATACGTTATACGTTATACGTTATACGTTATACGTTATACGTTATAC
The DNA here is from genome assembly GCF_051014685.1 of Ptiloglossa arizonensis. NCBI lineage: Eukaryota > Metazoa > Arthropoda > Insecta > Hymenoptera > Colletidae > Ptiloglossa > Ptiloglossa arizonensis. Next base: position 71,235 of record NW_027478910.1, on the reverse strand, counting down.
GTTATACGTTATACGTTATACGTTATACGTTATACGTTATACGTTATACGTTATACGTTATACGTTATACGTTATACGTTATGCGTTATACGTAATATGTAATACGTCACACGTTTTACGTTATACGTTATACGTCATACGTTATACGTTATACGCTATACGTTATACGTTATACGTTATACGTTATACGTTATACGTTATACGTTATACGTTATACTTTATACGTTATACGTTGTACGTTATAGGTCATACCTTATACGTGATACGTCATACGTTATACGTTATACATTATACGTTATACGTTATACGTTATACGTAATACGTTATACGTTATACGTTATATGATATACGTTATACGTTATACGTTATACGTTATACGGTATACGTTATACGTTATACGTTATACGATATACGTTATACGTTATACGTTATACGTTATACGTTATACGTTATACGTTAAACGTTATACGTTATACGTTATACGTTATACGTTATACGTTATACGTTATACGTTATACGTTATACGTTATATGTTTCACGTTATACGTTTTACGTTATACGTTATACGTTATACGATATACGTTATACGTTATACGTTATACGTTATACGTTATACGTTATACGTTATACGTTATACGTTACACGTCATACGTTATACGTTAAACGTTATACGTTATACGTTATACGTTATACGTTATACGTTATACGTTATACGTTATACGTTATACGTTATACGTTATACTTTATACGTTATACGTTATACGTTATACGTTATACGTTATACGTTATACGTTATACGTTATACGTAATACGTTATACGTTATACGTTATACGTTATACGTTAATCGTTATACGTTATACGTTATACGTTATACGTTATACGTAATACGTTATACGTTAGAGGTCGTTCCTTATACGTGATACGTCATACGTTATACGCTATACGATATACAATATGCGTTATACGTTATACGTTATACGTTATACGTTATACGTTATACGTTATACGTTATACGTTATACGTTATACGTTATACGTTATACGTTATACGTTATACGTTATACGTTATACGTTATACGTTATACGTTATACGTTATACGTTATACGTTATACGTTATACGTTATACGTTATACGTTATACGTTATACGTTATACGTTATACGTTATACGTTATACGTTACACGTAATACGTTATACGTTATACGTTATACGTTATAAGTTATACGTTATACGTTATACGTTATACGTTATACGTTATAGGTTATATCGTTTATACGTTATACGTTATACGTTATACGTCATACGTTATACGTTATAAGTTATACGTTATACGTTATACGTTATACGTTATACGTTATACGTTATACGTTATACGTCATACGTTATACGTTATACGTCATACGTTATACGTTATACGTTATACGTTATAGGTCATACCTCATTCGTGATACGTCATACGTTATACGTTATTCGTTCTACGTTATACGTTATACGTTATACGTTATACGTTATACGTTATACGTTATACGTTATACGTTATACGTTATACGTTATACGTTATACGTTATACGTTATACGTTATACGTTATACGTTATACGTTATACGACATACGTTATACGTTATACATTATACGTTATACGTTATACGTTATACGTTATACGTTATACGTTATACGTTATACGTTATACGTTATACGTTATACGTTATACGATATACGTTATACGTTATACGTTATACGTTATACGTTATACGTTATACGTTATACGTTATACGTTATACGTTATACGTTATACGTTATACGTTATACGTTATACGTTATACGTTATACGTTATCCGTTATACGTTATACGTTATACGTTATACGTTACACGTTATACGTTATACGTTATACGTTTTACGTTATACGTTATACGTTATACGTTATACGTTATACGTTATACGTTATACGTTATACGATATACGTTATACGTTATACATTATACGTTATACGTTATACGATATACGTTATACGTTATACGATATACGTTATACGTTATACGTTATACGTGATACGTTATACGTTATAGGTTATACGTTATACGCTATACGTTATACGTTATACGTTATACGTTATACGTTATACGTTATACGTTATACGTTATACGTTATACGTTATACGTTATACGTTATACGTTATACGTTATACGTTATACGTTATACGTTATACGTTATACGTTATACGTTATACGTTATACGTTATACGTTATACGTTATACGTTATACGTTACACGTAATACGTTATACGTTATACGTTATACGTTATAAGTTATACGTTATACGTTATACGTTATACGTTATACGTTATACGTTATAGGTTATATCGTTTATACGTTATACGTTATACGTTATACGTCATACGTTATACGTTATAAGTTATACGTTATACGTTATACGTTATACGTTATACGTTATACGTTATACGTCATACGTTATACGTTATACGTCATACGTTATACGTTATACGTTATACGTTATAGGTCATACCTCATTCGTGATACGTCATACGTTATACGTTATACGTTCTACGTTATACGTTATACGTTATACGTTATACGTTACACGTTATACGATATACGTTATACGTTCTACGTTATACGTTATACGTTATACGTTATACGTTACACGTAATACGTTATACGTTATACGTCATACGTTATACGTTATACGTTATAAGTTATACGTTATACGTTATACGTTATACGTTATACGTTATACGTTACACGTAATACGTTATACGTTATACGTTATACGTTATAAGTTATACGTTATACGTTATACGTTATACGTTATACGTTATAGGTTATATCGTTTATACGTTATACGTTATACGTTATACGTCATACGTTATACGTTATACGTTATAAGTTATAGGTTATACGTTATACGTTATACGTTATACGTCATACGTTATACGTTATACGTCATACGTTATACGTTATACGTTATACGTAACACGTTATACGTTATACGTTATACGTTATACGTTATACGTTATACGTTATACGTTATACGTTATACGTTATACGTTATACGTTATACGTTATACGTTATACGGTATACGTTATGCGTTATTCGCTATACGTTATGCGTTATACGATATACGTTATGCGTTATTCGCTATACGTTATGCGTTATTCGCTATACGTTATGCGTTATACGATATACGTTATGCGTTATAGGATATATGTTATACGTCTTACGTTATTCGTTATACGCTCTTCGTTACACGTTATACGTTGTACGTTATACGTTATACGTTATACGTTATACGTTTTACGTTATGCGTTTTACGTTATACGTTATACGTTATACGTTATACGTTATACGTTATACGTTATACGTTATACGTTATACGTTATACGTTATACGTTACACGTTATACGTTATACGTTATACGTTATACGTTATACGTTATACGTTATACGTTATACGTTATACGTTATACGTTATACGTTATACGTTATACGTTATTCGTTATAGGTTATACGTTATACGTTATACGTTATACGTTACACGTTATACGTTACACGTTATACGTTATACGTTATACGTTATACGTTATACGTTATACGTTAGAGGTTTTACGTTATACGTTATACGTTATACGTTATACGTTATAGGATATATGTTATACGTCTTACGTTATTCGTTATACGCTCTTCGTTACACGTTATACGTTATACGTTATACGTTATACGTTATACGTTATACGTTATACGTTATACGTTATACGTTACACGTTATACGTTATACGTTATACGTTATACGTTATACTTTATACGTTATACGTTATGCGTTATACGTAATATGTAATACGTCATACGTTTTACGTTATACGTTGTACGTTATACGTTATACGTTATACGTTATACGTTATACGTTATACGTTCTACGTTATACGTTATACGTTATACGTTATACGTTATACGACATACGTTATACGTTATACATTATACGTTATACGTTATACGTTATAACATACGTTATACGTTATACGTTATACGTTATACGTTATACGTTATACGTTATACGTTATACGTTATACGTTATACGTTATACGTTATACGTTATACGTTATACGTTATACGTTATACGTTATACGTTATACGTTATACGTTATACGTTATACGTTATACGTTATACGTTATACGTTATACGTTATCCGTTATACGTTATACGTTATACGTTATACGTTATACGTTATACGTTATACGTTATACGTTATACGTTATACGTTATACGTTATACGTTATACGTTATACGTTATACGTTATACGTTATACGTTATACGTTATACGTTATACGTTATACGTTATACGTTATACGTTATACGTTATACGTTATACGTTATACGTTATACGTTACACGTTATACGATATACGTTATACGTTCTACGTTATACGTTATACGTTATACGTTATACGTTATACGTTATACGTTATACGTTATACGTTATACGTTATACGTTATAGGTTATATCGTTTATACGTTATACGTTATACGTTATACGTCATACGTTATACGTTATAAGTTATACGTTATACGTTATACGTTATACGTTATACGTTATACGTCATACGTTATACGTTATACGTCATACGTTATACGTTATACGTTATACGTTATACGTTATACGTTATACGTTATACGTTATACGTTATACGTTATACGTTATACGTTATACGTTATACGTTATACGTTATACGTTATACGTTATACGTTATGCGTTATACGTAATATGTAATACGTCACACGTTTTACGTTATACGTTATACGTCATACGTTATACGTTATACGCTATACGTTATACGTTATACGTTATACGTTATACGTTATACGTTATACGTTATACGTTATACTTTATACGTTATACGTTGTACGTTATAGGTCATACCTTATACGTGATACGTCATACGTTATACGTTATACATTATACGTTATACGTTATACGTTATACGTAATACGTTATACGTTATACGTTATATGATATACGTTATACGTTATACGTTATACGTTATACGGTATACGTTATACGTTATACGTTATACGATATACGTTATACGTTATACGTTATACGTTATACGTTATACGTTATACGTTAAACGTTATACGTTATACGTTATACGTTATACGTTATACGTTATACGTTATACGTTATATGTTTCACGTTATACGTTTTACGTTATACGTTATACGTTATACGATATACGTTATACGTTATACGTTATACGTTATACGTTATACGTTATACGTTATACGTTATACGTTACACGTCATACGTTATTCGTTATACGTTATACGTTATACGTTATACGTTATATTATACGTTATACGTTATAGGTTATACGTAATTCGTTATACGTTATACGTTACACGTCATACGTTATTCGTTATAAGTTATACGTTATACGTTATACGTTATACGTTATACGTTATACGTTATACGTTATACGTTATACGTTATACGTTATACGTTATACGTTATACGTTATACGTTATACGTTATACGTTATACGTTATACGTTATACGTTATACGTTATACGTTATACGTTATACGGTATACGTTATACGTTATACCCTATACGCTATACGTTATACGTCATACGTTATACGTTATACATTATACGTTATACGTTATACGTTACACGTTATACGTTATACGTTATACGTTATACGTTATACGTTATACGTTATACGTTATACGTTATACGTTATACGTTATACGTTATACGTTATACGTTATACGTTATACGTTATACGTTATACGTTATACGTTATACGTTATACGGTATACGTTATACGTTATACGTTATACGTAATATGTAATACGTCATACGTTTTACGTTATACGTTATACGTTATACGTTATACGTTATACGTTATACGTTATACGTTATACGTTATACGTTATACGTTATACGTTATACGTTATACGTTATAGGTTATACGATACACGTTATACGTTATACGTTATACGTTATACGTTATACGTTATACGATACACGTTATACGTTATACGTTATACGTTATACGTTATACGTTATACGTTATACGTTATACGTTATACGTTATACGTTATACGTTATACGTTATACGGTATACGTTATACGTTATACCCTATACGCTATACGTTATACGTAATACGTTATACGTTATACGTTATACGTTATACGTTATACGTTATAGGTTATACGTTATACGTTATACGGTATACGTTATAGGTCATACCTTATGCGTGATACGTCATACGTTATACGTTATACGTTATACGTTTTACGTTATACGTTTTACGTTATACGTTATAAGTTATACATTATACGTTATACGTTATACGTTATACGTTATACGTTATACGTTATACGTTATTCGTTATTCGTTATACGTTATACCATACACGTTATACGTTATACGTTATACGTTATACGTTATACGTTATACGTTATACGTTATACGTTACACGTTATACGTTACACGTTATACGTTATACGTTATACGTTATACGTTATACGTTATACGTTATACGTTATACGTTATACGTTATACGTTATACGTTATACGTTATACGTTATACGTTATACGTTATACGGTATACGTTATACGTTATACCCTATACGTTATACGTTATACGTTATACGTTATACGTTATACGTTATACGTTATACGTTATACGTTATAGGTTATACGTTATACGTTATACGATATACGTTATAGGTCACACCTTATACGTGATACGTCATACGTTATACGTTATACGTTATACGTTATACGTTATACGTTATACGTTATACGTTATACGTTATACGTTATACGTTATACGTTATACGTTATACGTTATACGTTATACGTTATGCGTTATACGTAATATGTAATACGTCACACGTTTTACGTTATACGTTATACGTCATACGTTATACGTTATACGCTATACGTTATACGTTATACGTTATACGTTATACGTTATACGTTATACGTTATACGTTATACTTTATACGTTATACGTTGTACGTTATAGGTCATACCTTATACGTGATACGTCATACGTTATACGTTATACATTATACGTTATACGTTATACGTTATACGTAATACGTTATACGTTATACGTTATATGATATACGTTATACGTTATACGTTATACGTTATACGGTATACGTTATACGTTATACGTTATACGATATACGTTATACGTTATACGTTATACGTTATACGTTATACGTTATACGTTAAACGTTATACGTTATACGTTATACGTTATACGTTATACGTTATACGTTATACGTTATATGTTTCACGTTATACGTTTTACGTTATACGTTATACGTTATACGTTATACGTTATACGTAATACGTTATACGTTATACGTTATACGTTATACGTTTTACGTTATACGTTATACGTTATACGTTATACGTTATACGTTATACGTTATACGTTATACGTTATACGTTATACGTTATACGTTAAACGTTATACGTTATACGTTATACGTTATAAGTTATACGTTATACGTTATACGTCATACGTTATACGTTATACGTTATAAGTTATACGTTATACCTTATGCGTTATACGTTATACGTTATACGTTATACGTTATACGTTATACGTTATACCTTATGCGTTATACGTTATACGTTATACGTTATACGTCAAACGTTATACGTTATACGTTATACGCTATACGTTATACGTTATACGTTATACGTTATACGTTATACGTTATACCTTATGCGTTATACGTTATACGTTATACGTTATACGTTATACTTTATACGTTATACGTTATACGTTATACGCTATACGTTATACGTTATACGTTATACGTTATACGTTATACGTTATACGTTATACGTTATACGTTATACGTCATACGTTAGACGTTAGACGTTACACGTTAGACGTTAGACGTTACACGTTATACGTTATACGATATACGTTATACGTTATACGTTATACGTTATACGTTATACGATATACGTTATACGTTATACGTTATACGTTATACGTTATAGGTTATACGTTATACGTTATACGATATACGTTATAGGTCATACCTTATACGTGATACGTCATACGTTATACGTTATACGTTATACGTTATACGTTATACGTTATACGTTATACGTTATACGTTATACGTTATACGTTATACGTTATACGTTATACGTTATACGTTATACGTTATACGTTATACGTTATACGTTATACGTTATACGTTCGTTATACGTTATACGTTATACGTTATACGTTATACGTTATACGTTATACGTTATACGTTATACGTTATAGGTAATACGATACACGTTATACGTTATACGTTATACGTTATACGCTATACGTTATACGTTATACGTTATACGTTATACGTTATACGTTATACGTTATACGTTATACGTCATACGTTAGACGTTAGACGTTACACGTTATACGTTATACGTTATACGTTATACGTTATACGTTATACGTTATACGTTATACGTTACACGTTATACGTTATACGTTATACGTTATACGTTATACGTTATACGTTATGCGTTACACGTTATACGTTATACGTTATACGTTATACGTTATACGTTAAACGTTATACGTTATACGTTATACGTTATACGTTATACGTTATACGTTATACGTAATACGTTATACGTTATACGTCATACGTTATACGTTATACGTTATAAGTTATACGTTATACGTTATACGTTATACGTTATACGTTATACGTTATACGTTATACGTTATACGTTATACGTTATACGTTATACGTTATACGTTATACGTTATGCGTTATACCTTATGCGTTATACGTTATACGTTATACGTTATACGTCAAACGTTATACGTTATACGTTATACGCTATACGTTATACGTTATACGTTATACGTTATACGTTATACGTTATACCTTATGCGTTATACGTTATACGTTATACGTTATACGTTATACGTTATACGTTACACGTTATACGTTATACGTTATACGTTATACGTTACACGTTATACGTTATACGTTATACGTTATACGTTATACGTTATACGTTATGCGTTACACGTTATACGTTATACGTTATACGTTATACGTTATACGTTAAACGTAATACGTTATACGTTATACGTCATACGTTATACGTTATACGTTATAAGTTATAGGTTATACGTTATACGTTATACGTTATACGTTATACGTTATACGTTATACGTTATACGTTATACGTTATACGTTATACGTTATACGTTATACGTTATACGTTATACGTTATACGTTATACGTTATACGTTATACGTTATACGTAATACGTTATACGTTAGAGGTCGTTCCTTATACGTGATACGTCATACGTTATACGCTATACGATATACAATATACGTTATACGTTATACGTTATACGTTATACGTTATACGTTATACGTTATACGTTATAGGTTATACGCTATACGTTATACGTTATACGTTATACGTTATACGTTATACGTTATACGTTATACGTCATACGTTAGACGTTAGACGTTACACGTTATACGTTATACGTTATACGTTATACGTTATACGTTAAACGTTATATTTTATACGTTATACGTTATACGTTATACGTTATACGTTATACGTTATACGTTATACGTTATACGTTATACGTTATACGTTATACGTTATACGTTATACGTTATACGTTATACGTTATACGTTATACGTTATACGTTATACGTTATACGTTATACGTTATACGTTATACGTTATACGTTACACGTAATACGTTATACGTTATACGTTATACGTTATAAGTTATACGTTATACGTTATACGTTATACGTTATACGTTATACGTTATACGTTATATCGTTTATACGTTATACGTTATACGTTATACGTCATACGTTATACGTTATAAGTTATACGTTATACGTTATACGTTATACGTTATACGTTATACGTTATACGTCATACGTTATACGTTATACGTTATACGTTATACGTTATACGTTATACCTTATGCGTTATACGTTATACGTTATACGTTATACGTCAAACGTTATACGTTATACGTTATACGCTATACGTTATACGTTATACGTTATACGTTATACGTTATACGTTATACCTTATGCGTTATACGTTATACGTTATACGTTATACGTTATACGTTATACGTTATACGTTATACGTTATACGCTATACGTTATACGTTATACGTTATACGTTATACGTTATACGTTATACGTTATACGTTATACGTTATACGTCATACGTTAGACGTTAGACGTTACACGTTAGACGTTAGACGTTACACGTTATACGTTATACGATATACGTTATACGTTATACGTTATACGTTATACGTTATACGATATACGTTATACGTTATACGTTATACGTTATACGTTATAGGTTATACGTTATACGTTATACGATATACGTTATAGGTCATACCTTATACGTGATACGTCATACGTTATACGTTATACGTTATACGTTATACGTTATACGTTATACGTTATACGTTATACGTTATACGTTATACGTTATACGTTATACGTTATACGTTATACGTTATACGTTATACGTTATACGTTATACGTTATACGTTATACGTTCGTTATACGTTATACGTTATACGTTATACGTTATACGTTATACGTTATACGTTATACGTTATACGTTATAGGTAATACGATACACGTTATACGTTATACGTTATACGTTATACGCTATACGTTATACGTTATACGTTATACGTTATACGTTATACGTTATACGTTATACGTTATACGTCATACGTTAGACGTTAGACGTTACACGTTATACGTTATACGTTATACGTTATACGTTATACGTTATACGTTATACGTTATACGTTACACGTTATACGTTATACGTTATACGTTATACGTTATACGTTATACGTTATGCGTTACACGTTATACGTTATACGTTATACGTTATACGTTATACGTTAAACGTTATACGTTATACGTTATACGTTATACGTTATACGTTATACGTTATACGTAATACGTTATACGTTATACGTCATACGTCATACGTTATACGTTATACGTTATAAGTTATACGTTATACGTTATACGTTATACGTTATACGTTATACGTTATACGTTATACGTTATACGTTATACGTTATACGTTATACGTTATACGTTATACGTTATGCGTTATACCTTATGCGTTATACGTTATACGTTATACGTTATACGTCAAACGTTATACGTTATACGTTATACGCTATACGTTATACGTTATACGTTATACGTTATACGTTATACGTTATACCTTATGCGTTATACGTTATACGTTATACGTTATACGTTATACGTTATACGTTACACGTTATACGTTATACGTTATACGTTATACGTTACACGTTATACGTTATACGTTATACGTTATACGTTATACGTTATACGTTATGCGTTACACGTTATACGTTATACGTTATACGTTATACGTTATACGTTAAACGTAATACGTTATACGTTATACGTCATACGTTATACGTTATACGTTATAAGTTATAGGTTATACGTTATACGTTATACGTTATACGTTATACGTTATACGTTATACGTTATACGTTATACGTTATACGTTATACGTTATACGTTATACGTTATACGTTATACGTTATACGTTATACGTTATACGTTATACGTTATACGTAATACGTTATACGTTAGAGGTCGTTCCTTATACGTGATACGTCATACGTTATACGCTATACGATATACAATATACGTTATACGTTATACGTTATACGTTATACGTTATACGTTATACGTTATACGTTATAGGTTATACGCTATACGTTATACGTTATACGTTATACGTTATACGTTATACGTTATACGTTATACGTCATACGTTAGACGTTAGACGTTACACGTTATACGTTATACGTTATACGTTATACGTTATACGTTAAACGTTATATTTTATACGTTATACGTTATACGTTATACGTTATACGTTATACGTTATACGTTATACGTTATACGTTATACGTTATACGTTATACGTTATACGTTATACGTTATACGTTATACGTTATACGTTATACGTTATACGTTATACGTTATACGTTATACGTTATACGTTATACGTTATACGTTACACGTAATACGTTATACGTTATACGTTATACGTTATAAGTTATACGTTATACGTTATACGTTATACGTTATACGTTATACGTTATACGTTATATCGTTTATACGTTATACGTTATACGTTATACGTCATACGTTATACGTTATAAGTTATACGTTATACGTTATACGTTATACGTTATACGTTATACGTTATACGTCATACGTTATACGTTATACGTCATACGTTATACGTTATACGTTATACGTTATAGGTCATACCTCATTCGTGATACGTCATACGTTATACGTTATACGTTCTACGTTATACGTTATACGTTATACGTTATACGTTACACGTTATACGATATACGTTATACGTTCTACGTTATACGTTATACGTTATACGTTATACGTTACACGTAATACGTTATACGTTATACGTCATACGTTATACGTTATACGTTATAAGTTATACGTTATACGTTATACGTTATACGTTATACGTTATACGTTACACGTAATACGTTATACGTTATACGTTATACGTTATAAGTTATACGTTATACGTTATACGTTATACGTTATACGTTATACGTTATAGGTTATATCGTTTATACGTTATACGTTATACGTTATACGTCATACGTTATACGTTATACGTTATAAGTTATAGGTTATACGTTATACGTTATACGTTATACGTCATACGTTATACGTTATACGTCATACGTTATACGTTATACGTTATACGTTATAGGTCATACCTTATTCGTGATACGTCATACGTTATACGTTATACGTTCTACGTTATACGTTATACGTTATACGTTATACGTTACACGTTATACGATATACGTTATACGTTCTACGTTATACGTTATACGTTATACGTTATACGTTATACGTAATACGTTATACGTTATACGTCATACGTTATACGTTATACGCTATACGTTATATATTATACGTTATACGTTACACGTTATACGTTATACGTTATACGTTATACGTTATACGTTATACGTTATACGTTATACGTTATACGTTATACGTTATACGTTATACGGTATACGTTATGCGTTATTCGCTATACGTTATGCGTTATACGATATACGTTATGCGTTATTCGCTATACGTTATGCGTTATTCGCTATACGTTATGCGTTATACGATATACGTTATGCGTTATAGGATATATGTTATACGTCTTACGTTATTCGTTATACGCTCTTCGTTACACGTTATACGTTATACGTTATACGTTATACGTTATACGTTATACGTTTTACGTTATGCGTTTTACGTTATACGTTATACGTTATACGTTATACGTTATACGTTATACGTTATACGTTATGCGTTATACGTTATACGTTATACGTTACACGTTATACGTTATACGTTATACGTTATACGTTATACGTTATACGTTATACGTTATACGTTATACGTTATACGTTATACGTTATACGTTATACGTTATTCGTTATAGGTTATACGTTATACGTTATACGTTATACGTTACACGTTATACGTTACACGTTATACGTTATACGTTATACGTTATACGTTATACGTTATACGTTAGAGGTTTTACGTTATACGTTATACGTTATACGTTATACGTTATAGGATATATGTTATACGTCTTACGTTATTCGTTATACGCTCTTCGTTACACGTTATACGTTATACGTTATACGTTATACGTTATACGTTATACGTTATACGTTACACGTTATACGTTATACGTTATACGTTATACGTTATACTTTATACGTTATACGTTATGCGTTATACGTAATATGTAATACGTCATACGTTTTACGTTATACGTTGTACGTTATACGTTATACGTTATACGTTATACGTTATACGTTATACGTTATACGTTATACGTTATACGTTATACGTTATACGTTATACGTTATACGTTATACGTTATACGTTATACGTTATACGACATACGTTATACGTTATACATTATACGTTATACGTTATACGTTATACGTTATACGTTATACGTTATACGTTATACGTTATACGTTATACGTTATACGTTATACGTTATACGTTATACGTTATACGTTATACGTTATACGTTATACGTTATACGTTATACGTTATACGTTATACGTTATACGTTATACGTTATACGTTATACGTTATACGTTATACGTTATACGTTATCCGTTATACGTTATACGTTATACGTTATACGTTACACGTTATACGTTATACGTTATACGTTTTACGTTATACGTTATACGTTATACGTTATACGTTATACGTTATACGTTATACGTTATACGATATACGTTATACGTTATACATTATACGTTATACGTTATACGATATACGTTATACGTTATACGATATACGTTATACGTTATACGTTATACGTGATACGTTATACGTTATAGGTTATACGTTATACGCTATACGTTATACGTTATACGTTATACGTTATACGTTATACGTTATACGTTATACGTTATACGTTATACGTTATACGTTATACGTTATACGTTATACGTTATACGTTATACGTTATACGTTATACGTTATACGTTATACGTTATACGTTATACGTTATACGTTATACGTTATACGTTACACGTAATACGTTATACGTTATACGTTATACGTTATAAGTTATACGTTATACGTTATACGTTATACGTTATACGTTATACGTTATAGGTTATATCGTTTATACGTTATACGTTATACGTTATACGTCATACGTTATACGTTATAAGTTATACGTTATACGTTATACGTTATACGTTATACGTTATACGTTATACGTCATACGTTATACGTTATACGTCATACGTTATACGTTATACGTTATACGTTATAGGTCATACCTCATTCGTGATACGTCATACGTTATACGTTATACGTTCTACGTTATACGTTATACGTTATACGTTATACGTTACACGTTATACGATATACGTTATACGTTCTACGTTATACGTTATACGTTATACGTTATACGTTACACGTAATACGTTATACGTTATACGTCATACGTTATACGTTATACGTTATAAGTTATACGTTATACGTTATACGTTATACGTTATACGTTATACGTTATACGTTATACGTTACACGTAATACGTTATACGTTATACGTTATACGTTATAAGTTATACGTTATACGTTATACGTTATACGTTATACGTTATAGGTTATATCGTTTATACGTTATACGTTATACGTTATACGTCATACGTTATACGTTATACGTTATAAGTTATAGGTTATACGTTATACGTTATACGTTATACGTCATACGTTATACGTTATACGTCATACGTTATACGTTATACGTTATACGTAACACGTTATACGTTATACGTTATACGTTATACGTTATACGTTATACGTTATACGTTATACGTTATACGTTATACGTTATACGTTATACGTTATACGTTATACGTTATACGGTATACGTTATGCGTTATTCGCTATACGTTATGCGTTATACGATATACGTTATGCGTTATTCGCTATACGTTATGCGTTATTCGCTATACGTTATGCGTTATACGATATACGTTATGCGTTATAGGATATATGTTATACGTCTTACGTTATTCGTTATACGCTCTTCGTTACACGTTATACGTTGTACGTTATACGTTATACGTTATACGTTATACGTTTTACGTTATGCGTTTTACGTTATACGTTATACGTTATACGTTATACGTTATACGTTATACGTTATACGTTATACGTTATACGTTATACGTTATACGTTACACGTTATACGTTATACGTTATACGTTATACGTTATACGTTATACGTTATACGTTATACGTTATACGTTATACGTTATACGTTATACGTTATACGTTATTCGTTATAGGTTATACGTTATACGTTATACGTTATACGTTACACGTTATACGTTACACGTTATACGTTATACGTTATACGTTATACGTTATACGTTATACGTTAGAGGTTTTACGTTATACGTTATACGTTATACGTTATACGTTATAGGATATATGTTATACGTCTTACGTTATTCGTTATACGCTCTTCGTTACACGTTATACGTTATACGTTATACGTTATACGTTATACGTTATACGTTATACGTTATACGTTATACGTTATACGTTACACGTTATACGTTATACGTTATACGTTATACGTTATACTTTATACGTTATACGTTATGCGTTATACGTAATATGTAATACGTCATACGTTTTACGTTATACGTTGTACGTTATACGTTATACGTTATACGTTATACGTTACACGTTATACGTTCTACGTTATACGTTATACGTTATACGTTATACGTTATACGACATACGTTATACGTTATACATTATACGTTATACGTTATACGTTATACGTTATAACATACGTTATACGTTATACGTTATACGTTATACGTTATACGTTATACGTTATACGTTATACGTTATACGTTATACGTTATACGTTATACGTTATACGTTATACGTTATACGTTATACGTTATTAGTTATACGTTATACGTTATACGTTATACGTTATACGTTATACGTTATACGTTATCCGTTATACGTTATACGTTATACGTTATACGTTATACGTTATACGTTATACGTTATACGTTATACGTTATACGTTATACGTTATACGTTATACGTTATACGTTATACGTATACGTTATACGTTATACGTTATACGTTATACGTTATACGTTATACGTTATACGTTATACGTTATACGTTATACGTTATACGTTATACGTTATACGTGATACGTTATACGTTATAGGTTATACGATACACGTTATACGTTATACGTTATACGTTATACGTTATACGTTATACGTTATACGTTATACGTTATACGTAATATGTAATACGTCATACGTTTTACGTTATACGTTATACGTTATACGTTATACGTTACACGTTATACGTTATACGTTATACGTTTTACGTTATACGTTATACGTTATACGTTATACGTTATACGTTATACGTTATACGTTATACGATATACGTTATACGTTATACATTATACGTTATACGTTATACGATATACGTTATACGTTATACGTTATACGTGATACGTTATACGTTATAGGTTATACGATACACGTTATACGTTATACGTTATACGTTATAGGTTATACGTTATACGTTATACGTTATACGTTATACGTAATATGTAATACGTCATACGTTTTACGTTATACGTTATACGTTATACGTTATACGTTACACGTTATACGTTATACGTTATACGTTTTACGTTATACGTTATACGTTATACGTTATACGTTATACGTTATACGTTATACGATATACGTTATACGTTATACATTATACGTTATACGTTATACGATATACGTTATACGTTATACGTTATACGTTATACGTTATACGTTATACGTTATACGTTATACGTTATACGTTATACGTTATACGTTATACGTTATACGTTATACGTTATACGTTATACGTTATACGTTATACGTTATACGTTATACGTTATACGTTATACGTTATACGTTATACGTTATCCGTTATACGTTATACGTTATACGTTATACGTTATACGTTATACGTTATACGTTATACGTTATACGTTATACGTTATACGTTATACGTTATACGTTATACGTTATACGTTATACGTTATACGTTATACGTGAAACGTTATACGTTATAGGTTATACGATACACGTTATACGTTATACGTTATACGTTATACGTTATATGTTATACGTTATACGTTATACGTTATACGTAATATGTAATACGTCATACGTTTTACGTTATACGTTATACGTTATACGTTATACGTTACACGTTATACGTTATACGTTATACGTTTTACGTTATACGTTATACGTTATACGTTATACGTTATACGTTATACGTTATACGATATACGTTATACGTTATACATTATACGTTATACGTTATACGATATACGTTTATACGTTATACGTTATACGTTATACGTTATACGTTATACGTTATACGTTATGCGTTATACGTAATATGTAATACGTCATATGTTTTACGTTATACGTTATACGTTATACGTTATACGTTATACGTTATACGTTATACGTTATACGTTATACGTTATACATTATACTTTATACGTTATACGTTATAGGTCATACCTTATACGTTATACGTTATACGTTATACGTTATACGTTATACGTTATACGTCATACGTTAGACGTTAGACGTTACACGTTATACGTTATACGTTATACTTTATACGTTATACGTTATACGTTATACGTTACACGTTATACGTTATACGTTTTACGTTATACGTTATACGTTATACGTTATGCGTTATACGTTATACGTTATACGTTATACGTTATACGTTATACGTTATACGTTAAACGTTATGCGTTATACGTTACGCGTTATACGTTACACGTTACACGTTATACGTTATACGTTATACGTTATACGTTATACGTTATACGTTATACGTTACACGTTATACGTTATACGTTATACGTTATACGTTATACGTTATACGTTATACGTTATACGTTATACGTTATACGTTATACGTTATACGTTATACGTTATACGTTATACGTTATACGTTATACGTTATACGTTATACGTTATACGTTATACGTTATACGTTATACGATATACGTTATACGATATACGTTATACGTTATACGTTATACGTTATACGTTATACGTTATACGTTATACGTTATACGTTATACGTTATACGTTATACGTTATACGTTATACGTTATACGTTATACGTTATACGTTATACGTTATACGTTATACGTTATACGTTATACGTTATACGTTATACGTTATACGTTATACGTTATACGTTATACGTTATACGTTATACGTTATACGTTATACGTTATACGTTATACGTTATACGTTATACGTTATACGTAATACGTTATACGTTATACGTCATACGTTATACGTTATACGCTATACGTTATACGTTATACGTTATACGTTACACGTTATACGTTATACGTTATACGTTATACGTTATACGTTATACGTTATACGTTATACGTTATACTTTATACGTTATACGTTATACGTTATACGTTATACGTTATACGTTATACGTTATACGTTATACGTTATACGTTATACGTAATACGTTATACGTTATACGTTATACGTTATACGTTATACGTTATACGTTATACGTTATACGTTATACGTTATACGTTATACGTAATACGTTATACGTTAGAGGTCGTTCCTTATACGTGATACGTCATACGTTATACGCTATACGATATACAATATACGTTATACGTTATACGTTATACGTTATACGTTATACGTTATACGTTATACGTTATACGTTATACGTTATACGTTATACGTTATACGTTATACGTTATACGTTATACGTTATACGTTATACGTTATACGTTATACGTTATACGTTATACGTTATACGTTATACGTTATACGTTATACGTTATACGTTATACGTTATACGTTATACGTTACACGTAATACGTTATATGTTATACGTTATACGTTATAAGTTATACGTTATACGTTATACGTTATACGTTATACGTTATAGGTTATATCGTTTATACGTTATACGTTATACGTTATACGTCATACGTTATACGTTATAAGTTATACGTTATACGTTATACGTTATACGTTATACGTTATACGTTATACGTTATCCGTCATACGTTATACGTTATACGTCATACGTTATACGTTATACGTTATACGTTATAGGTCATACCTCATTCGTGATACGACATACGTTATACGTTATACGTTCTACGTTATACGTTATACGTTATACGTTATACGTTACACGTTATACGATATACGTTATACGTTCTACGTTATACGTTATACGTTATACGTTATACGTTACACGTAATACGTTATACGTTATACGTCATACGTTATACGTTATACGTTATAAGTTATACGTTATACGTTATACGTTATACGTTATACGTTATACGTTACACGTAATACGTTATACGTTATACGTTATACGTTATAAGTTATACGTTATACGTTATACGTTATACGTTATACGTTATAGGTTATATCGTTTATACGTTATACGTTATACGTTATACGTCATACGTTATACGTTATACGTTATAAGTTATAGGTTATACGTTATACGTTATACGTTATACGTTATACGTTATACGTTACATGTTACACGTTATACGTTATGCGTTACTCGTTCTACGTTATACGTTACACGTTATACGTTATACGTTATACGTTATACGTTATACGTTATACGTTATACGTTATACGTTATACGTTATACGTTATACGTTATACGTTATACGTTATACGTTATACGTTATACGTTATACGTCATACGTTAGACGTTAGACGTTACACGTTATACGTTATACGTTATACGTTATACGTTATACGTTATACGTTATACGTTATACGTTATACGTTATAAGTTATACGTTATACGTTCTACGTTATACGTTATACGTTATACGTCATACGTTATACGTCATACGTTATACGTTATACGTTATACGTTATACGTTATACGTTATACGTCATTCGTTAGACGTTAGACGTTACACAATATAGGTTATACGTTATACGTTATACGTTATACGTTATACGTTATACGTTATACGTTATACGTTATACGCTATACGTTATACGTTATACGTTATACGTTATACGTTATACGTTATACGTTATACGTTATACGTTATACGTTATACGTTATACGTTATACGTTATACGTTATACGTTATACGTTATACGTTATACGTTATACGTTATACGTTATACGTTATACGTTATACGTTATACGTTATACGTTACACGTAATACGTTATACGTTATACGTTATACGTTATAAGTTATACGTTATACGTTATACGTTATACGTTATACGTTATACGTTATAGGTTATATCGTTTATACGTTATACGTTATACGTTATACGTCATACGTTATACGTTATAAGTTATACGTTATACGTTATACGTTATACGTTATACGTTATACGTCATACGTTATACGTTATACGTCATACGTTATACGTTATACGTTATACGTTATACGTTATACGTCATTCGTTAGACGTTAGACGTTACACAATATAGGTTATACGTTATACGTTATACGTTATACGTTATACGTTATACGTTATACGTTATACGTTATACGCTATACGTTATACGTTATACGTTATACGTTATACGTTATACGTTATACGTTATAAGTTATACGTTATACGTTCTACGTTATACGTTATACGTTATACGTCATACGTTATACGTCATACGTTATACGTTATACGTTATACGTTATACGTTATACGTTATACGTTATACGTTATACGTTATACGTCATTCGTTAGACGTTAGACGTTACACAATATAGGTTATACGTTATACGTTATACGTTATACGTTATACGTTACACGTAATACGTTATACGTTATACGTTATACGTTATAAGTTATACGTTATACGTTATACGTTATACGTTATACGTTATAGGTTATATCGTTTATACGTTATACGTTATACGTTATACGTCATACGTTATACGTTATACGTTATAAGTTATAGGTTATACGTTATACGTTATACGTTATACGTCATACGTTATACGTTATACGTCATACGTTATACGTTATACGTTATACGTTATAGGTCATACCTTATTCGTGATACGTCATACGTTATACGTTATACGTTCTACGTTATACGTTATACGTTATACGTTATACGTTACACGTTATACGATATACGTTATACGTTCTACGTTATACGTTATACGTTATACGTTATACGTTATACGTAATACGTTATACGTTATACGTCATACGTTATACGTTATACGCTATACGTTATATATTATACGTTATACGTTACACGTTATACGTTATACGTTATACGTTATACGTTATACGTTATACGTTATACGTTATACGTTATACGTTATACGTTATACGTTATACGTTATACGTTATACGTTATACGGTATACGTTATGCGTTATTCGCTATACGTTATGCGTTATACGATATACGTTATGCGTTATTCGCTATACGTTATGCGTTATTCGCTATACGTTATGCGTTATACGATATACGTTATGCGTTATAGGATATATGTTATACGTCTTACGTTATTCGCTATACGCTCTTCGTTACACGTTATACGTTATACGTTATACGTTATACGTTATAGGTTATACGTTTTACGTTATGCGTTTTACGTTATACGTTATACGTTACACGTTATACGTTATACGTTATACGTTATACGTTATACGTTATACGTTATACGTTATACGTTATAGGTTTTACGTTATACGTTATACGTTATACGTTATACTTTATACGTTATACGTTATACGTTATACGTTACACGTTATACGTTACACGTTATACGTTATACGTTATACGTTATCCGTTATACGTTATACGTTATACGTTATACGTTATACGTTACACGTTATACGTTACACGTTATACGTTATATTTTATACGTTATACGTTATACGTTATACGTTACACGTTATACGTTATACGTTATACGTTATTGGTTATACGTTATACGTTATACGTTATACGTTATACGTTATACGTTATACGTTATACGTTATACGTTATACGTTATACGTTATACGTTATACGTTATACGTTATACGTTATGCGTTATACGTAATATGTAATACGTCACACGTTTTACGTTATACGTTATACGTCATACGTTATACGTTATACGCTATACGTTATACGTTATACGTTATACGTTATACGTTATACGTTATACGTTATACGTTATACGTTAAACTTTATACGTTATACGTTATACGTTATAGGTCATACCTTATACGTGATACGTCATACGTTATACGTTATACATTATACGTTATACGTTATACGTTATACGTAATACGTTATACGTTATACGTTATATGATATACGTTATACGTTATACGTTATACGTTATACGGTATACGTTATACGTTATACGTTATACGATATACGTTATACGTTATACGTTATACGTTATACGTTATACGTTATACGTTATACGTTATACGTTATACGTTATACGTTATACGTTATACGTTATACGTTATACGTTATATGTTTCACGTTATACGTTTTACGTTATACGTTATACGTTATACGTTATACGTTATACGTAATACGTTATACGTTATACGTTATACGTTATACGTTTTACGTTATACGTTATACGTTATACGTTATACGTTATACGTTATACGTTATACGTTATACGTTATACGTTATACGTTATACGTTATACGTTATACGATATACGTTATACGTTATACGTTATACGTTATACGTTATACGTTATACGTTATAGGTTATATCGTTTATACGTTATACGTTATACGTTATACGTCATACGTTATACGTTATAAGTTATACGTTATACGTTATACGTTATACGTTATACGTTATACGTTATACGTTATCCGTCATACGTTATACGTTATACGTCATACGTTATACGTTATACGTTATACGTTATAGGTCATACCTCATTCGTGATACGACATACGTTATACGTTATACGTTCTACGTTATACGTTATACGTTATACGTTATACGTTACACGTTATACGATATACGTTATACGTTCTACGTTATACGTTATACGTTATACGTTATACGTTATACGTTATACGTTATACGTTATACGTTATACGTTATACGTTATACGTTATACGTTATACGTTATACGTTATACGTTATACGTTATACGTTATACGTTATACGTTATACGTTATACGTTATAGGTTATATCGTTTATACGTTATACGTTATACGTTATACGTCATACGTTATACGTTATAAGTTATACGTTATACGTTATACGTTATACGTTATACGTTATACGTCATACGTTATACGTTATACGTCATACGTTATACGTTATACGTTATACGTTATACGTTATACGTCATTCGTTAGACGTTAGACGTTACACAATATAGGTTATACGTTATACGTTATACGTTATACGTTATACGTTATACGTTATACGTTATACGTTATACGTGAAACGTTATACGTTATAGGTTATACGATACACGTTATACGTTATACGTTATACGTTATACGTTATACGTTATACGTTATACGTTATACGTTATACGTAATATGTAATACGTCATACGTTTTACGTTATACGTTATACGTTATACGTTTTACGTTATACGTTATACGTTATACGTTATACGTTATACGTTATACGTTATACGATATACGTTATACGTTATACATTATACGTTATACGTTATACGATATACGTTATACGTTATACGTTATACGTTATACGTTATACGTTATACGTTATACGTTATGCGTTATACGTAATATGTAATACGTCATATGTTTTACGTTATACGTTATACGTTATACGTTATACGTTATACGTTATACGTTATACGTTATACGTTATACGTTATACTTTATACGTTATACGTTATAGGTCATACCTTATACGTAATACGTCATACGTTATACGTTATACATTATACGTTATACGTTATACGTTATACGTTATACGTTATACGTTATACGTTATACGATATACGTTATACGTTATACGTTATACGTTATACGTTATACGTTATACGTTATAGGTTATACGTTATACGTTATACGTTATACGTTACACGTTATACGTTACACGTTATACGTTATACGTTATACGTTATACGTTATACGTTATACGTTATACGTTATAGGTTTTACGTTATACGTTATACGTTATACGTTATACTTTATACGTTATACGTTATACGTTATACGTTACACGTTATACGTTACACGTTATACGTTATACGTTATACGTTATACGTTATACGTTATACGTTATACGTTATACGTTATACGTTACACGTTATACGTTACACGTTATACGTTATATTTTATACGTTATACGTTATACGTTATACGTTATACGTTATACGTTATACGTTATACGTTATTGGTTATACGTTATACGTTATACGTTATACGTTATACGTTATACGTTATACGTTATACGTTATACGTTATACGTTATACGTTATACGTTATACGTTATACGTTATACGTTATACGTTATGCGTTATACGTAATATGTAATACGTCACACGTTTTACGTTATACGTTATACGTCATACGTTATACGTTATACGCTATACGTTATACGTTATACGTTATACGTTATACGTTATACGTTATACGTTATACGTTATACTTTATACGTTATACGTTGTACGTTATAGGTCATACCTTATACGTGATACGTCATACGTTATACGTTATACATTATACGTTATACGTTATACGTTATACGTAATACGTTATACGTTATACGTTATATGATATACGTTATACGTTATACGTTATACGTTATACGGTATACGTTATACGTTATACGTTATACGATATACGTTATACGTTATACGTTATACGTTATACGTTATACGTTATACGTTAAACGTTATACGTTATACGTTATACGTTATACGTTATACGTTATACGTTATACGTTATATGTTTCACGTTATACGTTTTACGTTATACGTTATACGTTATACGATATACGTTATACGTTATACGTTATACGTTATACGTTATACGTTATACGTTATACGTTATACGTTACACGTCATACGTTATTCGTTATACGTTATACGTTATACGTTATACGTTATATTATACGTTATACGTTATAGGTTATACGTAATTCGTTATACGTTATACGTTACACGTCATACGTTATTCGTTATAAGTTATACGTTATACGTTATACGTTATACGTTATACGTTATACGTTATACGTTATACGTTATACGTTATACGTTATACGTTATACGTTATACGTTATACGTTATACGTTATACGTTATACGTTATACGTTATACGTTATACGTTATACGTTATACGTTATACGTTATACGTTATACGGTATACGTTATACGTTATACCCTATACGCTATACGTTATACGTCATACGTTATACGTTATACATTATACGTTATACGTTATACGTTACACGTTATACGTTATACGTTATACGTTATACGTTATACGTTATACGTTATACGTTATACGTTATACGTTATACGTTATACGTTATACGTTATACGTTATACGTTATACGTTATACGTTATACGTTATACGTTATACGTTATACGTTATACGTTATAAGGTATACGTTATACGTTATACGTTATACGTAATATGTAATACGTCATACGTTTTACGTTATACGTTATACGTTATACGTTATACGTTATACGTTATACGTTATACGTTATACGTTATACGTTATACGTTATACGTTATACGTTATACGTTATAGGTTATACGATACACGTTATACGTTATACGTTATACGTTATACGTTATACGTTATACGATACACGTTATACGTTATACGTTATACGTTATACGTTATACGTTATACGTTATACGTTATACGTTATACGTTATACGTTATACGTTATACGTTATACGTTATACGGTATACGTTATACGTTATACCCTATACGCTATACGTTATACGTAATACGTTATACGTTATACGTTATACGTTATACGTTATACGTTATACGTTATAGGTTATACGTTATACGTTATACGGTATACGTTATAGGTCATACCTTATGCGTGATACGTCATACGTTATACGTTATACGTTATACGTTTTACGTTATACGTTTTACGTTATACGTTATAAGTTATACATTATACGTTATACGTTATACGTTATACGTTATACGTTATACGTTATACGTTATTCGTTATTCGTTATACGTTATACCATACACGTTATACGTTATACGTTATACGTTATACGTTATACGTTATACGTTATACGTTATACGTTACACGTTATACGTTACACGTTATACGTTATACGTTATACGTTATACGTTATACGTTATACGTTATACGTTATACGTTATACGTTATACGGTATACGTTATACGTTATACCCTATACGCTATACGTTATACGTCATACGTTATACGTTATACATTATACGTTATACGTTATACGTTACACGTTATACGTTATACGTTATACGTTATACGTTATACGTTATACGTTATACGTTATACGTTATACGTTATACGTTATACGTTATACGTTATACGTTATACGTTATACGTTATACGTTATACGTTATACGTTATACGTTATAAGGTATACGTTATACGTTATACGTTATACGTAATATGTAATACGTCATACGTTTTACGTTATACGTTATACGTTATACGTTATACGTTATACGTTATACGTTATACGTTATACGTTATACGTTATACGTTATACGTTATACGTTATACGTTATAGGTTATACGATACACGTTATACGTTATACGTTATACGTTATACGTTATACGTTATACGATACACGTTATACGTTATACGTTATACGTTATACGTTATACGTTATACGTTATACGTTATACGTTATACGTTATACGTTATACGTTATACGTTATACGTTATACGGTATACGTTATACGTTATACCCTATACGCTATACGTTATACGTAATACGTTATACGTTATACGTTATACGTTATACGTTATACGTTATAGGTTATACGTTATACGTTATACGGTATACGTTATAGGTCATACCTTATGCGTGATACGTCATACGTTATACGTTATACGTTATACGTTTTACGTTATACGTTTTACGTTATACGTTATAAGTTATACATTATACGTTATACGTTATACGTTATACGTTATACGTTATACGTTATACGTTATTCGTTATTCGTTATACGTTATACCATACACGTTATACGTTATACGTTATACGTTATACGTTATACGTTATACGTTATACGTTATACGTTACACGTTATACGTTACACGTTATACGTTATACGTTATACGTTATACGTTATACGTTATACGTTATACGTTATACGTTATACGTTATACGTTATACGTTATACGTTATACGTTATACGTTATACGTTATACGGTATACGTTATACGTTATACCCTATACGTTATACGTTATACGTTATACGTTATACGTTATACGTTATACGTTATACGTTATACGTTATAGGTTATACGTTATACGTTATACGATATACGTTATAGGTCACACCTTATACGTGATACGTCATACGTTATACGTTATACGTTATACGTTATACGTTATACGTTATACGTTATACGTTATACGTTATACGTTATACGTTATACGTTATACGTTATACGTTATACGTTATACGTTATGCGTTATACGTAATATGTAATACGTCACACGTTTTACGTTATACGTTATACGTCATACGTTATACGTTATACGCTATACGTTATACGTTATACGTTATACGTTATACGTTATACGTTATACGTTATACGTTATACTTTATACGTTATACGTTGTACGTTATAGGTCATACCTTATACGTGATACGTCATACGTTATACGTTATACATTATACGTTATACGTTATACGTTATACGTAATACGTTATACGTTATACGTTATATGATATACGTTATACGTTATACGTTATACGTTATACGGTATACGTTATACGTTATACGTTATACGATATACGTTATACGTTATACGTTATACGTTATACGTTATACGTTATACGTTAAACGTTATACGTTATACGTTATACGTTATACGTTATACGTTATACGTTATACGTTATATGTTTCACGTTATACGTTTTACGTTATACGTTATACGTTATACGTTATACGTTATACGTAATACGTTATACGTTATACGTTATACGTTATACGTTTTACGTTATACGTTATACGTTATACGTTATACGTTATACGTTATACGTTATACGTTATACGTTATACGTTATACGTTATACGTTAAACGTTATACGTTATACGTTATACGTTATAAGTTATACGTTATACGTTATACGTCATACGTTATACGTTATACGTTATAAGTTATACGTTATACCTTATGCGTTATACGTTATACGTTATACGTTATACGTTATACGTTATACGTTATACCTTATGCGTTATACGTTATACGTTATACGTTATACGTCAAACGTTATACGTTATACGTTATACGCTATACGTTATACGTTATACGTTATACGTTATACGTTATACGTTATACCTTATGCGTTATACGTTATACGTTATACGTTATACGTTATACGTTATACGTTATACGTTATACGTTATACGCTATACGTTATACGTTATACGTTATACGTTATACGTTATACGTTATACGTTATACGTTATACGTTATACGTCATACGTTAGACGTTAGACGTTACACGTTAGACGTTAGACGTTACACGTTATACGTTATACGATATACGTTATACGTTATACGTTATACGTTATACGTTATACGATATACGTTATACGTTATACGTTATACGTTATACGTTATAGGTTATACGTTATACGTTATACGATATACGTTATAGGTCATACCTTATACGTGATACGTCATACGTTATACGTTATACGTTATACGTTATACGTTATACGTTATACGTTATACGTTATACGTTATACGTTATACGTTATACGTTATACGTTATACGTTATACGTTATACGTTATACGTTATACGTTCGTTATACGTTATACGTTATACGTTATACGTTATACGTTATACGTTATACGTTATACGTTATACGTTATAGGTAATACGATACACGTTATACGTTATACGTTATACGTTATACGCTATACGTTATACGTTATACGTTATACGTTATACGTTATACGTTATACGTTATACGTTATACGTCATACGTTAGACGTTAGACGTTACACGTTATACGTTATACGTTATACGTTATACGTTATACGTTATACGTTATACGTTATACGTTACACGTTATACGTTATACGTTATACGTTATACGTTATACGTTATACGTTATGCGTTACACGTTATACGTTATACGTTATACGTTATACGTTATACGTTAAACGTTATACGTTATACGTTATACGTTATACGTTATACGTTATACGTTATACGTAATACGTTATACGTTATACGTCATACGTTATACGTTATACGTTATAAGTTATACGTTATACGTTATACGTTATACGTTATACGTTATACGTTATACGTTATACGTTATACGTTATACGTTATACGTTATACGTTATACGTTATACGTTATGCGTTATACCTTATGCGTTATACGTTATACGTTATACGTTATACGTCAAACGTTATACGTTATACGTTATACGCTATACGTTATACGTTATACGTTATACGTTATACGTTATACGTTATACCTTATGCGTTATACGTTATACGTTATACGTTATACGTTATACGTTATACGTTACACGTTATACGTTATACGTTATACGTTATACGTTACACGTTATACGTTATACGTTATACGTTATACGTTATACGTTATACGTTATGCGTTACACGTTATACGTTATACGTTATACGTTATACGTTATACGTTAAACGTAATACGTTATACGTTATACGTCATACGTTATACGTTATACGTTATAAGTTATAGGTTATACGTTATACGTTATACGTTATACGTTATACGTTATACGTTATACGTTATACGTTATACGTTATACGTTATACGTTATACGTTATACGTTATACGTTATACGTTATACGTTATACGTTATACGTTATACGTTATACGTAATACGTTATACGTTAGAGGTCGTTCCTTATACGTGATACGTCATACGTTATACGCTATACGATATACAATATACGTTATACGTTATACGTTATACGTTATACGTTATACGTTATACGTTATAGGTTATACGCTATACGTTATACGTTATACGTTATACGTTATACGTTATACGTTATACGTTATACGTCATACGTTAGACGTTAGACGTTACACGTTATACGTTATACGTTATACGTTATACGTTATACGTTATACGTTAAACGTTATATTTTATACGTTATACGTTATACGTTATACGTTATACGTTATACGTTATACGTTATACGTTATACGTTATACGTTATACGTTATACGTTATACGTTATACGTTATACGTTATACGTTACATGTAATACGTTATACGTTATACGTTATACGTTATAAGTTATACGTTATACGTTATACGTTATACGTTATACGTTATAGGTTATATCGATTATACGTTATACGTTATACGTTATACGTCATACGTTATACGTTATAAGTTATACGTTATACGTTATACGTTATACGCTATACGTTATACGTCATACGTTATACGTTACACGTCATACGTTATACGTTATACGTTATACGTTATAGGTCATACCTCATTCGTGATACGTCATACGTTATACGTTATACGTTCTACGTTATACGTTATACGTTATACGTTATACGTTACACGTTATACGATATACGTTATACGTTCTACGTTATACGTTATACGTTATACGTTATACGTTACACGTAATACGTTATACGTTATACGTCATACGTTATACGTTATACGTTATAAGTTATACGTTATACGTTATACGTTATACGTTATACGTTATACGTTACACGTAATACGTTATACGTTATACGTTATACGTTATAAGTTATACGTTATACGTTATACGTTATACGTTATACGTTATACGTTATAGGTTATATCGTTTATACGTTATACGTTATACGTTATACGTCATACGTTATACGTTATACGTTATAAGTTATAGGTTATACGTTATACGTTATACGTTATACGTCATACGTTATACGTTATACGTCATATGTTATACGATATACGTTATACGTTATAGGTCATACCTTATTCGTGATACGTCATACGTTATACGTTATACGTTCTACGTTATACGTTATACGTTATACGTTATACGTTACACGTTATACGATATACGTTATACGTTCTACGTTATACGTTATACGTTATACGTTATACGTTATACGTAATACGTTCTACGTTATACGTCATACGTTATACGTTATACGCTATACGTTATACGTTATGCGTTATACGTTACACGTTATACGTTATACGTTATACGTTATACGTTATACGTTATACGTCATACGTTATACGTCATACGTTATACGTTATACGTTATACGTTATACGTCATACGTTAGACGTTAGACGTTACACAATATAGGTTATACGTTATACGTTATACGTTATACGTTATACGTTATACGTTATACGTTATACGTTATACGCTATACGTTATACGTTATACGTTATACGTTATACGTTATACGTTATACGTTATACGTTATACGTCATACGTTAGACGTTAGACGTTACACGTTATACGTTATACGTTATACGTTATACGTTATACGTTATACGTTATACGTTATAAGTTATAGGTTATATCGTTTATACGTTATACGTTATACGTTATACGTCATACGTTATACGTTATACGTTACACGTTATACGTTATACGTTATACGTTATACGTTACACGTAATACGTTATACGTTATACGTCATACGTTATACGTTATACGTTATAAGTTATACGTTATACGTTATACGTTATACGTTATACGTTACACGTAATACGTTATACGTTATACGTCATACGTTATACGTTATACGTTATAAGTTATACGTTATACGTTATACGTTATACGTTATACGTTATACGTTACACGTAATACGTTATACGTTATACGTTATACGTTATAAGTTATACGTTATACGTTATACGTTATACGTCATACGTTATACGTTATACGTCATACGTTATACGTTATACGTTATACGTTATAGGTCATACCTCATTCGTGATACGTCATACGTTATACGTTATACGTTCTACGTTATACGTTATACGTTATACGTTATACGTTACACGTTATACGATATACGTTATACGTTCTACGTTATACGTTATACGTTATACGTTATACGTTACACGTAATACGTTATACGTTATACGTCATACGTTATACGTTATACGTTATAAGTTATACGTTATACGTTATACGTTATACGTTATACGTTATACGTTACACGTAATACGTTATACGTTATACGTTATACGTTATAAGTTATACGTTATACGTTATACGTTATACGTTATACGTTATAGGTTATATCGTTTATACGTTATACGTTATACGTTATACGTCATACGTTATACGTTATACGTTACACGTTATACGTTATACGTTATACGTTATACGTTATACGTTATACGTTATACGTTATGCGTTACACGTTATACGTTATACGTTATACGTTATACGTTATACGTTAAACGTTATACGTTATACGTTATACGTTATACGTTATACGTTATACGTTATACGTTATACGTTATACGTTATACGTTATACGTTATACGTTATACGTTATACGTTATACGTTATACGTTATACGTTATACGTTATACGTTATACGTTATACGTTATACGTTATACGTTATACGTTTTAACGTTATACGTTATACGATATACGTTATACGTTATACGTTATACGTTATACGTTATACGTTATACGTTATACGTTATACGTTATACGTTATACGTTATACGTTATACGTTATACGTTATACGTTATACGTATACGTTATACGTTATACGTTATACGTTATACGTTATACGTTATACGTTATACGTTATACGTTATACGTTATACGTTATACGTTATACGTTATACGTTATACGTTATACGTTATACGTTATACGTTATACGTTATACGTTATACGTTATACGTTATACGTTATACGTTTATACGTTATACGTATAAAGTACTCGTTATACGTTATAGGTTATATCGTTTATACGTTATACATTATACGTTATACGTCATACGTTATACGTTATACGTTCTACGTTATACGTTATACGTTATACGTTATACGTTATACGTTAGACGTAATACGATATACGTTATACGTTATACGTTATAAGTTATAGGTTATACGTTATACGTTATACGTTATACGTCATACGTTATACGTTATACGTCATACGTTATACGATATACGTTATACGTTATAGGTCATACCTTATTCGTGATACGTCATACGTTATACGTTATACGTTCTACGTTATACGTTATACGTTATACGTTATACGTTACACGTTATACGATATACGTTATACGTTCTACGTTATACGTTATACGTTATACGTTATACGTTATACGTAATACGTTCTACGTTATACGTCATACGTTATACGTTATACGCTATACGTTATACGTTATGCGTTATACGTTACACGTTATACGTTATAGGTCATACCTCATTCGTGATACGTCATACGTTATACGTTATACGTTCTACGTTATACGTTATACGTTATACGTTATACGTTACACGTTATACGATATACGTTATACGTTCTACGTTATACGTTATACGTTATACGTTATACGTTACACGTAATACGTTATACGTTATACGTCATACGTTATACGTTATACGTTATAAGTTATACGTTATACGTTATACGTTATACGTTATACGTTATACGTTACACGTAATACGTTATACGTTATACGTTATACGTTATAAGTTATACGTTATACGTTATACGTTATACGTTATACGTTATAGGTTATATCGTTTATACGTTATACGTTATACGTTATACGTCATACGTTATACGTTATACGTTACACGTTATACGTTATACGTTATACGTTATACGTTATACGTTATACGTTATACGTTATGCGTTACACGTTATACGTTATACGTTATACGTTATACGTTATACGTTAAACGTTATACGTTATACGTTATACGTTATACGTTATACGTTATACGTTATACGTTATACGTTATACGTTATACGTTATACGTTATACGTTATACGTTATACGTTATACGTTATACGTTATACGTTATACGTTATACGTTATACGTTATACGTTATACGTTATACGTTATACGTTATACGTTATACGTTATACGTTATACGTTATACGTTATACGTTATACGTTATACGTTATACGTTATACGTTATACGTTATACGTTATACGTTATACGTTATACGTTATACGTTATACGTTATACGTTATACGTTATACGTTATACGTTATACGTTATACGTTATACGTTATACGTTATACGTTATACGTTATACGTTATACGTTATACGTTATACGTTATACGTTATACGTTATACGTTATACGTTATACGTTATACGTTATACGTTATACGTTATACGTTATAAGTTATACGTTATACGTTCTACGTTATACGTTATACGTTATACGTTATAGGTTATATCGTTTATACGTTATACATTATACGTTATACGTCATACGTTATACGTTATACGTTCTACGTTATACGTTATACGTTATACGTTATACGTTATACGTTAGACGTAATACGATATACGTTATACGTTATACGTTATAAGTTATAGGTTATACGTTATACGTTATACGTTATACGTCATACGTTATACGTTATACGTCATACGTTATACGATATACGTTATACGTTATAGGTCATACCTTATTCGTGATACGTCATACGTTATACGTTATACGTTCTACGTTATACGTTATACGTTATACGTTATACGTTACACGTTATACGATATACGTTATACGTTCTACGTTATACGTTATACGTTATACGTTATACGTTATACGTAATACGTTCTACGTTATACGTCATACGTTATACGTTATACGCTATACGTTATACGTTATGCGTTATACGTTACACGTTATACGTTATAGGTCATACCTCATTCGTGATACGTCATACGTTATACGTTATACGTTCTACGTTATACGTTATACGTTATACGTTATACGTTACACGTTATACGATATACGTTATACGTTCTACGTTATACGTTATACGTTATACGTTATACGTTACACGTAATACGTTATACGTTATACGTCATACGTTATACGTTATACGTTATAAGTTATACGTTATACGTTATACGTTATACGTTATACGTTATACGTTACACGTAATACGTTATACGTTATACGTTATACGTTATAAGTTATACGTTATACGTTATACGTTATACGTTATACGTTATAGGTTATATCGTTTATACGTTATACGTTATACGTTATACGTCATACGTTATACGTTATACGTTACACGTTATACGTTATACGTTATACGTTATACGTTATACGTTATACGTTATACGTTATGCGTTACACGTTATACGTTATACGTTATACGTTATACGTTATACGTTAAACGTTATACGTTATACGTTATACGTTATACGTTATACGTTATACGTTATACGTTATACGTTATACGTTATACGTTATACGTTATACGTTATACGTTATACGTTATACGTTATACGTTATACGTTATACGTTATACGTTATACGTTATACGTTATACGTTATACGTTATACGTTATACGTTATACGTTATACGTTATACGTTATACGTTATACGTTATACGTTATACGTTATACGTTATACGTTATACGTTATACGTTATACGTTATACGTTATACGTTATACGTTATACGTTATACGTTATACGTTATACGTTATACGTTATACGTTATACGTTATACGTTATACGTTATACGTTATACGTTATACGTTATACGTTATAAGTTATACGTTATACGTTCTACGTTATACGTTATACGTTATACGTTATAGGTTATATCGTTTATACGTTATACATTATACGTTATACGTCATACGTTATACGTTATACGTTCTACGTTATACGTTATACGTTATACGTTATACGTTATACGTTAGACGTAATACGATATACGTTATACGTTATACGTTATAAGTTATAGGTTATACGTTATACGTTATACGTTATACGTCATACGTTATACGTTATACGTCATACGTTATACGATATACGTTATACGTTATAGGTCATACCTTATTCGTGATACGTCATACGTTATACGTTATACGTTCTACGTTATACGTTATACGTTATACGTTATACGTTACACGTTATACGATATACGTTATACGTTCTACGTTATACGTTATACGTTATACGTTATACGTTATACGTAATACGTTCTACGTTATACGTCATACGTTATACGTTATACGCTATA
The DNA here is from genome assembly GCF_051014685.1 of Ptiloglossa arizonensis. Classification (NCBI taxonomy): domain Eukaryota; kingdom Metazoa; phylum Arthropoda; class Insecta; order Hymenoptera; family Colletidae; genus Ptiloglossa; species Ptiloglossa arizonensis. Next base: position 33,986 of record NW_027478910.1, on the reverse strand, counting down.
CGTTATACGTTATGCGTTATACGTTACACGTTATACGTTATAGGTCATACCTCATTCGTGATACGTCATACGTCATACGTTATACGTTCTACGTTATACGTTATACGTTATACGTTATACGTTACACGTTATACGATATACGTTATACGTTCTACGTTATACGTTATACGTTATACGTTATACGTTACACGTAATACGTTATACGTTATACGTCATACGTTATACGTTATACGTTATAAGTTATACGTTATACGTTATACGTTATACGTTATACGTTATACGTTACACGTAATACGTTATACGTTATACGTTATACGTTATAAGTTATACGTTATACGTTATACGTTATACGTTATACGTTATAGGTTATATCGTTTATACGTTATACGTTATACGTTATACGTCATACGTTATACGTTATACGTTACACGTTATACGTTATACGTTATACGTTATACGTTATACGTTATACGTTATACGTTATGCGTTACACGTTATACGTTATACGTTATACGTTATACGTTATACGTTAAACGTTATACGTTATACGTTATACGTTATACGTTATACGTTATACGTTATACGTTATACGTTATACGTTATACGTTATACGTTATACGTTATACGTTATACGTTATACGTTATACGTTATACGTTATACGTTATACGTTATACGTTATACGTTATACGTTATACGTTATACGTTATACGTTATACGTTATACGTTATACGTTATACGTTATACGTTATACGTTATACGTTATACGTTATACGTTATACGTTATACGTTATACGTTATACGTTATACGTTATACGTTATACGTTATACGTTATACGTTATACGTTATACGTTATACGTTATACGTTATACGTTATACGTTATACGTTATACGTTATAAGTTATACGTTATACGTTCTACGTTATACGTTATACGTTATACGTTATAGGTTATATCGTTTATACGTTATACATTATACGTTATACGTCATACGTTATACGTTATACGTTCTACGTTATACGTTATACGTTATACGTTATACGTTATACGTTATACGTTATACGTTATACGTTATACGTTATACGTTATACGTTATACGTTATACGTTATACGTTATACGTTATACGTTATACGTTATACGTTATACGTTATACGTTATACGTTATACGTTATACGTTATACGTTATACGTTATACGTTATACGTTATACGTTATACGTTATACGTTATACGTTATACGTTATACGCTATACGTTATACGTTATACGTTATACGTTATAAGTTATACGTTATACGTTCTACGTTATACGTTATACGTTATACGTTATAGGTTATATCGTTTATACGTTATACATTATACGTTATACGTCATACGTTATACGTTATACGTTAAACGTTATACGTTATACGTTATACGTTATACGTTATACGTTATACGTTATACGTTATACGTTATACGTTATACGTTATACGTTATACGTTATACGTTATACGTTATACGTTATACGTTATACGTTATACGTTATACGTTATACGTTATACGTTATACGTTATACGTTATACCTTATGCGTTATACGTTATACGTTATACGTTATACGTTATACGTTACACGTTATACGATATACGTTATACGTTCTACGTTATACGTTATACGTTATAGGTTATACGTTATACGTAATACGTTATACGTTATACGTCATACGTTATACGTTATACGTTATAAGTTATACGTTATACGTTATACGTTATACGTTATACGTTATACGTTATACGTTATAGGTTATATCGTTTATACGTTATACGTTATACGTTATACGTCATACGTTATACGTTATACGTTATAAGTTATAGGTTATACGTTATACGTTATACGTTATACGTCATATGTTATACGTTATACGTCATACGTTATACGTTATACGTTATACGTTATAGGTCATACCTTATTCGCGATACGTCATACGTTATACGTTATACGTTATACGTTCTACGTTATACGTTATACGTTATACGTTATACGTTATACGTTATACGTTACACGTTATACGATATACGTTATACGTTCTACGTTATACGTTATACGTTATAGGTTATACGTTATACGTAATACGTTATACGTTATACGTCATACGTTATACGTTATACGTTATAAGTTATACGTTATACGTTATACGTTATACGTTATACGTTATACGTTATACGTTATACGTTATACGTTATACGTTATACGTTATACGTTATACGTTATACGTTATACGTTATACCTTATGCGTTATACGTTATACGTTATACGTTATACGTTAAACGTTATACGTTATACGTTATACGCTATACGTTATACGTTATACGTTATACGTTATACGTTATACGTTATACCTTATGCGTTATACGTTATACGTTATACGTTATACGTTATACGTTATACGTTATACGTTATACGTTATACGTTATACGCTATACGTTATACGTTATACGTTATACGTTATACGTTATACGTTACACGTTATACGTCATACGTTAGACGTTAAACGTTACACGTTATACGTTATACGTTATACGTTATACGTTATACGTTATACGTTATACGTTACACGTTATACGTTATACGTTTTACGTTATACGTTATACGTTATACGTTATGCGTTATACGTTATACGTTATACGTTATACGTTATACGTTATACGTTATACGTTAAACGTTATACGTTATACGTTACACGTTATACGTTACACGTTATACGTTATACGTTATACGTTATACGTTATACGTTATACGTTATACGTTATACGTTATACGTTATACGTTATACGTTATACGTTATACGTTATACGTTATACGTTATACGTTATACGTTATACGTTATACGTTATACGTTATACGTTATACGTTATACTACCTTGATCAAAAAGTTCTAGGACTGCCCCCTGTGTGTCGCTGTCAATCACCCGATTGTTTCTTTTTTTTTTGTTAGGTTACCATATCTGTCATTAACACTTCCTTCCAATTTCAGCATCATAGCTTGATATTTGTAAAAGTTACGTTGTACTGAGCACATCTCCTTTGTTCGTGTCTTCGATTTTGAAAATGGCATCATTTGAGCATCAACGAGTTTGCATTAAATTTTGTGTAAAAAACGGATTTAACGGTCCGCAGACCTTGGATATGTTGGAGAAGTGTTTCGGCAACGATACTCTTTCGAGATCAAATGTTTTTCGATGGCACGAACGCTTCAGAAGTGGTCGTGAGTCGGTCGAGGATGACAAACGCAGTGGCAGGTCGACAACGTCGAAAACCGATGAAAACATCGATAAAATTCAAGAAATGTTGTCCGAAAACCGCAAATTGACCATCAGAGAGCTGGCAGAGGACTTGAACATTGCTTATGGATCCGTTCAAGACGTTTTGGTTAGTGAATTCGTCAAAAAAGGCCAGATTTGTGGGCAAACAACTCGTGGATTTTGCACCACGATAACGCACCGGCGCACAATGCGATCCTTATCCGCGAGTTTTCGACGAAAAACAACACGAACACTATTCAGCAGTCTTCAAATTCACCAGATCTGGCTCCCTGCGACTTTTTTCTGTTCAACCGAATTAAAAAACCGCTTCGCGGAACGCGTCACAGTACCCGAGAGGAGGTCATGACAAAATCGAAGACGGCTCTGATGGACATACCGAAAATTCAGTACCAGCGGTGTTTCGAGGATTGGATCAAGCGCTGGCGCAAGTGCATTGCAGTCAATGGGGACTACTTTGAAGGGGACCATATCGATTTGGACGAATAAATTTGTATTTTCGATTTTATGAATAAAGTCCTAAAACTTTTTGATCAAGGTAGTACGTTATACGTTATACGTTATACGTTATACGTTATACGTTATACGTTATACGTTATACGTTATACGTTATACGTTATACGTTATACGTTATACGTTATACGTTATACGTTATACGTTATACGTTATACGTTATACGTTATACGTTATACGTTATACGTTATACGTTATACGTTATACGTTATACGTTATACGTTATACGTTATACGTTATACGTTATACGTTATACGTTATACGTTATACGTTATACGTTATACGTAATACGTTATACGTCAGAGGTCGTTGCTTATACGTGATACGTCATACGTGATACGTTATACGATATACAATATACGTTATACGTTATACGTTATACGTTATACGTTATACGTTATACGTTATACGTTATACGTTATACGTTATACGTTATACGTTATACGTTATACGTTATACGTTATACGTTATACGTTATACGTTATACGTTATACGTTATACGTTATACGTTATACGTTATACGTTATACGTTATACGTTATACGTTATACGTTATACGCTATACGTTATACGTTATACGTTATACGTTATAAGTTATACGTTATACGTTCTACGTTATACGTTATACGTTATACGTTATAGGTTATATCGTTTATACGTTATACATTATACGTTATACGTCATACGTTATACGTTATACGTTAAACGTTATACGTTATACGTTATACGTTATACGTTATACGTTATACGTTATACGTTATACGTTATACGTTATACGTTATACGTTATACGTTATACGTTATACGTTATACGTTATACGTTATACGTTATACGTTATACGTTATACGTTATACGTTATACGTTATACGTTATACCTTATGCGTTATACGTTATACGTTATACGTTATACGTTATACGTTACACGTTATACGATATACGTTATACGTTCTACGTTATACGTTATACGTTATAGGTTATACGTTATACGTAATACGTTATACGTTATACGTCATACGTTATACGTTATACGTTATAAGTTATACGTTATACGTTATACGTTATACGTTATACGTTATACGTTATACGTTATAGGTTATATCGTTTATACGTTATACGTTATACGTTATACGTCATACGTTATACGTTATACGTTATAAGTTATAGGTTATACGTTATACGTTATACGTTATACGTCATATGTTATACGTTATACGTCATACGTTATACGTTATACGTTATACGTTATAGGTCATACCTTATTCGCGATACGTCATACGTTATACGTTATACGTTATACGTTCTACGTTATACGTTATACGTTATACGTTATACGTTATACGTTATACGTTACACGTTATACGATATACGTTATACGTTCTACGTTATACGTTATACGTTATAGGTTATACGTTATACGTAATACGTTATACGTTATACGTCATACGTTATACGTTATACGTTATAAGTTATACGTTATACGTTATACGTTATACGTTATACGTTATACGTTATACGTTATACGTTATACGTTATACGTTATACGTTATACGTTATACGTTATACGTTATACGTTATACCTTATGCGTTATACGTTATACGTTATACGTTATACGTTAAACGTTATACGTTATACGTTATACGCTATACGTTATACGTTATACGTTATACGTTATACGTTATACGTTATACCTTATGCGTTATACGTTATACGTTATACGTTATACGTTATACGTTATACGTTATACGTTATACGTTATACGTTATACGCTATACGTTATACGTTATACGTTATACGTTATACGTTATACGTTACACGTTATACGTCATACGTTAGACGTTAAACGTTACACGTTATACGTTATACGTTATACGTTATACGTTATACGTTATACGTTATACGTTACACGTTATACGTTATACGTTTTACGTTATACGTTATACGTTATACGTTATGCGTTATACGTTATACGTTATACGTTATACGTTATACGTTATACGTTATACGTTAAACGTTATACGTTATACGTTACACGTTATACGTTACACGTTATACGTTATACGTTATACGTTATACGTTATACGTTATACGTTATACGTTATACGTTATACGTTATACGTTATACGTTATACGTTATACGTTATACGTTATACGTTATACGTTATACGTTATACGTTATACGTTATACGTTATACGTTATACGTTATACTACCTTGATCAAAAAGTTCTAGGACTGCCCCCTGTGTGTCGCTGTCAATCACCCGATTGTTTCTTTTTTTTTTGTTAGGTTACCATATCTGTCATTAACACTTCCTTCCAATTTCAGCATCATAGCTTGATATTTGTAAAAGTTACGTTGTACTGAGCACATCTCCTTTGTTCGTGTCTTCGATTTTGAAAATGGCATCATTTGAGCATCAACGAGTTTGCATTAAATTTTGTGTAAAAAACGGATTTAACGGTCCGCAGACCTTGGATATGTTGGAGAAGTGTTTCGGCAACGATACTCTTTCGAGATCAAATGTTTTTCGATGGCACGAACGCTTCAGAAGTGGTCGTGAGTCGGTCGAGGATGACAAACGCAGTGGCAGGTCGACAACGTCGAAAACCGATGAAAACATCGATAAAATTCAAGAAATGTTGTCCGAAAACCGCAAATTGACCATCAGAGAGCTGGCAGAGGACTTGAACATTGCTTATGGATCCGTTCAAGACGTTTTGGTTAGTGAATTCGTCAAAAAAGGCCAGATTTGTGGGCAAACAACTCGTGGATTTTGCACCACGATAACGCACCGGCGCACAATGCGATCCTTATCCGCGAGTTTTCGACGAAAAACAACACGAACACTATTCAGCAGTCTTCAAATTCACCAGATCTGGCTCCCTGCGACTTTTTTCTGTTCAACCGAATTAAAAAACCGCTTCGCGGAACGCGTCACAGTACCCGAGAGGAGGTCATGACAAAATCGAAGACGGCTCTGATGGACATACCGAAAATTCAGTACCAGCGGTGTTTCGAGGATTGGATCAAGCGCTGGCGCAAGTGCATTGCAGTCAATGGGGACTACTTTGAAGGGGACCATATCGATTTGGACGAATAAATTTGTATTTTCGATTTTATGAATAAAGTCCTAAAACTTTTTGATCAAGGTAGTACGTTATACGTTATACGTTATACGTTATACGTTATACGTTATACGTTATACGTTATACGTTATACGTTATACGTTATACGTTATACGTTATACGTTATACGTTATACGTTATACGTTATACGTTATACGTTATACGTTATACGTTATACGTTATACGTTATACGTTATACGTTATACGTTATACGTTATACGTTATACGTTATACGTTATACGTTATACGTTATACGTTATACGTTATACGTTATACGTTATACGTAATACGTTATACGTCAGAGGTCGTTGCTTATACGTGATACGTCATACGTGATACGTTATACGATATACAATATACGTTATACGTTATACGTTATACGTTATACGTTATACGTTATACGTTATACGTTATACGTTATACGTTATACGTTATACGTTATACGTTATACGTTATACGTTATACGTTATACGTTATACGTTATACGTTATACGTTATACGTTATCCGTTACACGTAATACGTTATACGTTATACGTTATACGTTATAAGTTATACGTTATACGTTATACGTTATACGTTATACGTTATAGGTTATATCGTTTATACGTTATACGTTATACGTTATACGTCATACGTTATACGTTATACGTTATAAGTTATAGGTTATACGTTATACGTTATACGTTATACGTTATACGTCATACGTTATACGTTATACGTCATACGTTATACGTTATACGTTATACGTTATAGGTCATACCTTATCCGTGATACGTCGTACGTTATACGTTATACGTTCTACGTTATACGTTATACGTTATACGTTATACGTTACACGTTATACGATATACGTTATACGTTCTACGTTATACGTTATACGTTATACGTTATACGTTATACGTTATACGTAATACGTTATACGTTATACGTTATACGTTATACCTTATGCGTTATACGTTATACGTTATACGTTATACGTTAAACGTTATACGTTATACGTTATACGCTATGCGTTATACGTTATACGTTATACGTTATACGTTATACGTTATACCTTATGCGTTATACGTTATACGTTATACGTTATACGTTATACGTTATACGTTATACGTTATACGTTATACGTTATACCTTATGCGTTATACGTTATACGTTATACGTTATACGTTAAACGTTATACGTTATACGTTATACGCTATGCGTTATACGTTATACGTTATACGTTATACGTTATACGTTATACCTTATGCGTTATACGTTATACGTTATACGTTATACGTTATACGTTATACGTTATACGTTATACGTTATACGTTATACGCTATACGTTACACGTTATACGTCAGAGGTCGTTCCTTATACGTGATACGTCATACGTGATACGTTATACGATATACAATATACGTTATACGTTATACGTTATACGTTATACGTTATACGTTATACGTTATACGTTATACGTTATACGTTATACGTTATACGTTATACGTTATACGTTATACGTTATACGTTATACGTTATACGTTATACGTTATACGTTATACGTTATCCGTTACACGTAATACGTTATACGTTATACGTTATACGTTATAAGTTATACGTTATACGTTATACGTTATACGTTATACGTTATAGGTTATATCGTTTATACGTTATACGTTATACGTTATACGTCATACGTTATACGTTATACGTTATAAGTTATAGGTTATACGTTATACGTTATACGTTATACGTTATACGTCATACGTTATACGTTATACGTCATACGTTATACGTTATACGTTATACGTTATAGGTCATACCTTATTCGTGATACGTCGTACGTTATACGTTATACGTTCTACGTTATACGTTATACGTTATACGTTATACGTTACACGTTATACGATATACGTTATACGTTCTACGTTATACGTTATACGTTATACGTTATACGTTATACGTAATACGTTATACGTTATACGTCATACGTTATACGTTATACGTTATAAGTTATACGTTATACGTTATACGTTATACGTTATACGTTATACGTTATACGTTATACGTTATACGTTATACGTTATACGTTATACCTTATGCGTTATACGTTATACGTTATACGTTATACGTTAAACGTTATACGTTATACGTTATACGCTATGCGTTATACGTTATACGTTATACGTTATACGTTATAGGTTATATCGTTTATACGTTATACGTTATACGTTATACGTCATACGTTATACGTTATACGTTATAAGTTATACGTTATACGTTATACGTTATACGTTATACGTTATACGTTATACGTTATACGTTATACGTTATACGTTATACGTTATACCTTATGCGTTATACGTTATACGTTATACGTTATACGTTAAACGTTATACGTTATACGTTATACGCTATGCGTTATACGTTATACGTTATACGTTATACGTTATACGTTATACCTTATGCGTTATACGTTATACGTTATACGTTATACGTTATACGTTATACGTTATACGTTATACGTTATACGTTATACGCTATACGTTACATGTTATACGTTATACGTTATACGTTATACGTTATACGTTATACGTTATACGTTACACGTTATACGTTATACGTTATACGTTATACGTTATACGTTAGACGTTATGCGTTATACGTTATACGTTATACGTTATACGTTATACGTTATACGTTATACGTTATACGTTAAACGTTATATTTTATACGTTATACGTTATACGTTATACGTTATACGTTATACGTTATACGTTATACGTTATACGTTATACGTTGTACGTTATACGTTATACGTTATACGTTATACGTTATACGTTATACGTTATACGTTATACGTTATACGTTATACGTTATACGTTATACGTTATACGTTATACGTTATACGTTATACGTTATACGTTATACGTTATACGTTATACGTTATACGTAATACGTTATACGTTATACGTTATACGTTATACGTTATACGTTATACGTAATACGTTATACGTTAGAGGTCGTTCCTTATACGTGATACGTCATACGTTATACGCTATACGATATACAATATACGTTATACGTTATACGTTATACGTTATACGTTATACGTTATACGTTATACGTTATACGTTATACGTTATACGTTATGCGTTATACGTTATACGTTATACGTTATACGTTATACGTTATACGTTATACGTTATACGTTATACGTTATACGTTATACGTTATACGTTATACGTTATACGTTATACGTTATACGTTACACGTAATACGTCATACGTTATACGTTATACGTTATAAGTTATACGTTATACGTTATACGTTATACGTTATACGTTATAGGTTATATCGTTTATACGTTATACGTTATACGTTATACGTCATACGTTATACGTTATACGTTATAAGTTATACGTTATACGTTATACGTTATACGTTATACGTTATACGTTATACGTTATACGTTATACGTTATACGTTATACGTTATACCTTATGCGTTATACGTTATACGTTATACGTTATAACTTAAACGTTATACGTTATACGTTATACGCTATGCGTTATACGTTATACGTTATACGTTATACGTTATACGTCATACGTTATACGTTATACGTTATACGTTATAGGTCATACCTTATTCGTGATGCGTCATACGTTATACGTTATACGTTCTACGTTCTACGTTATACGTTATACGTTATTCGTTATAAGTTATACGTTATACGTTATACGTTATACGTTATACGTTATAGGTTATATCGTTTATACGTTATACGTTATACGTTATACGTCATACGTTATACGTTATACGTTATAAGTTATAGGTTATACGTTATACGTTATACGTTATACGTTATACGTCATACGTTATACGTTATACGTCATACGTTATACGTTATACGTTATACGTTATAGGTCATACCTTATTCGTGATACGTCGTACGTTATACGTTATACGTTCTACGTTATACGTTATACGTTATACGTTATACGTTACACGTTATACGATATACGTTATACGTTCTACGTTATACGTTATACGTTATACGTTATACGTTATACGTAATACGTTATACGTTATACGTCATACGTTATACGTTATACGTTATAAGTTATACGTTATACGTTATACGTTATACGTTATACGTTATACGTTATACGTTATACGTTATACGTTATACGTTATACGTTATACCTTATGCGTTATACGTTATACGTTATACGTTATACGTTAAACGTTATACGTTATACGTTATACGCTATGCGTTATACGTTATACGTTATACGTTATACGTTATAGGTTATATCGTTTATACGTTATACGTTATACGTTATACGTCATACGTTATACGTTATACGTTATAAGTTATACGTTATACGTTATACGTTATACGTTATACGTTATACGTTATACGTTATACGTTATACGTTATACGTTATACGTTATACCTTATGCGTTATACGTTATACGTTATACGTTATAACTTAAACGTTATACGTTATACGTTATACGCTATGCGTTATACGTTATACGTTATACGTTATACGTTATTCGTTATACCTTATGCGTTATACGTTATACGTTATACGTTATACGTTATACGTTATACGTTATACGTTATACGTTATACGCTATACGTTATACGTTATACGTTATACGTTATACGTTATACGTTATACGTTATACGTCATACGTTAGACGTTAGACGTTACACGTTATACGTTATACGTTATACGTTATACGTTATACGTTATACGTTATACGTTACACGTTATACGTTATACGTTATACGTTATACGTTATACGTTAGACGTTATGCGTTATACGTTATACGTTATACGTTATACGTTATACGTTATACGTTATACGTTATACGTTAAACGTTATATTTTATACGTTATACGTTATACGTTATACGTTATACGTTATACGTTATACGTTATACGTTATACGTTATACGTTATACGTTATACGTAATACGTTATACGTTATACGTTATACGTTATACGTTATACGTTATACGTTATACGTAATACGTTATACGTTAGAGGTCGTTCCTTATACGTTATACGTTATACGTTATACGTTATACGTTATACGTTATACGTTATACGTTATACGTTATACGTTATACGTTATACGTTATACGTTATACGTTATACGTTATACGTTATACGTAATACGTTATACGTTATACGTTATACGTTATACGTTATACGTTATACGTAATACGTTATACGTTAGAGGTCGTTCCTTATACGTGATACGTCATACGTTATACGCTATACGATATACAATATACGTTATACGTTATACGTTATACGTTATACGTTATACGTTATACGTTATACGTTATACGTTATACGTTATACGTTATACGTTATACGTTATACGTTATACGTTATACGTTATACGTTATACGTTATACGTTATACGTTATACGTTATACGTTATACGTTATACGTTATACGTTATACGTTATACGTTATACGTTACACGTAATACGTCATACGTTATACGTTATACGTTATAAGTTATACGTTATACGTTATACGTTATACGTTATACGTTATAGGTTATATCGTTTATACGTTATACGTTATACGTTATACGTCATACGTTATACGTTATACGTTATAAGTTATAGGTTATGCGTTATACGTTATACGTTATACGTCATACGTTATACGTTATACGTCATACGTTATACGTTATACGTTATACGTTATAGGTCATACCTTATTCGTGATGCGTCATACGTCATACGTTATACGTTCTACGTTCTACGTTATACGTTATACGTTATACGTTATACGTTATACGTTACACGTTATACGTTATACGTTATACGTTATACGTTATACGTTATACGTTATAGGTTATATCGTTTATACGTTATACATTATACGTTATACGTCATACGTTATACGTTATACGTTCTACGTTATACGTTATACGTTATACGTTATACGTTAGACGTTATACGATATACGTTATACGTTCTACGTTATACGTTATACGTTATACGTTATACGTTATACGTTATACGTTATACGTTATACCTTATGCGTTATACGTTATACGTTATACGTTATACGTTAAACGTTATACGTTATACGTTATACGCTATACGTTATACGTTATACGTTATACGTTATACGTTATACGTTATACGTTATACGTTATACGTTATACGTTATACGTTATACTATATACGTTATACGTTATACGCTATACGTTATACGTCATACGTTATACGTTATACGTTATAAGTTATACGTTATACGTTATACGTTATACGTTATACGTTATACGTCATACGTTATACGTTATACGTCATACGTTATACGTTATACGTTATACGTTATAGGTCATACCTCATTCGTGATACGTCATACGTTATACGTTATACGTTCTACGTTATACGTTATACGTTATACGTTATACGTTACACGTTATACGATATACGTTATACGTTCTACGTTATACGTTATACGTTATACGTTATACGTTACACGTAATACGTTATACGTTATACGTCATACGTTATACGTTATACGTTATAAGTTATACGTTATACGTTATACGTTATACGTTATACGTTATACGTTATAGGTTATATCGTTTATACGTTATACATTATACGTTATACGGCATACGTTATACGTTATACGTTCTACGTTATACGTTATACGTTATACGTTATACGTTCTACGTTATACGTTATACGTTATACGTTATACGTTACACGTTATACGATATACGTTATACGTTCTACGTTATACGTTATACGTTATACGTTATACGTTACACGTAATACGTTATACGTTATACGTCATACGTTATACGTTATACGTTATAAGTTATACGTTATACGTTATACGTTATACGTTATACGTTATACGTTATAGGTTATATCGTTTATACGTTATACATTATACGTTATACGGCATACGTTATACGTTATACGTTCTACGTTATACGTTATACGTTATACGTTATACGTTAAACGTAATACGATATACGTTATACGTTCTACGTTATACGTTCTACGTTATACGTTATACGTTATACGTTATACGTTATACCTTATGCGTTATACGTTATACGTTATACGTTATACGTTAAACGTTATACGTTATACGTTATACGCTATACGTTATACGTTATACGTTATACGTTATACGTTATACGTTATACGTTATACCTTATGCGTTATACGTTATACGTTATACGTTATACGTCATACGTTATACGTTATACGTTATACGTTATACGTTATACGTTATACGTTATACGTTATACGTTATACGTTATACGTTATACGATATACGTTATACGTTATACGTTATACGTTATACGTTATACGTTATACGTTATACGTTATACGTTATACGTTATACGTTATACGTTATACGTTATACGTTATACGTTACACGTAATACGTTATACGTTATACGTTATACGTTATAAGTTATACGTTATACGTTATACGTTATACGTTATACGTTATACGTTATAGGTTATATCGTTTATACGTTATACGTTATACGTTATACGTCATACGTTATACGTTATACGTTATAAGTTATAGGTTATACGTTATACGTTATACGTTATACGTCATACGTTATACGTTATACGTCATACGTTATACGTTATACGTTATACGTTATAGGTCATACCTTATTCGTGATACGTCATACGTTATACGTTATACGTTCTACGTTATACGTTATACGTTATACGTTATACGTTACACGTTATACGATATACGTTATGCGTTCTACGTTATACGTTATACGTTATACGTTATACGTTATACGTAATACGTTATACGTTATACGTCATACGTTATACGTTATACGCTATACGTTACACGTTATACGTTATACGTTACACGTTATACGTTATACGTTATACGTTATACGTTATACGTTATACGTTATACGTCATACGTTAGACGTTAGACGTTACACAATATAGGTTATACGTTATACGTTATACGTTATACGTTATACGTTATACGTTATACGTTATACGTTATACGTTATACGTTATACGTTATACGCTATACGTTATACGTTATACGTTATACGTTATACGTTATACGTTATACGTTATACGTTATACGTCATACGTTAGACGTTAGACGTTACACGTTATACGTTATACGTTATACGTTATACGTTATACGTTATACGTTAAACGTTATATTTTATACGTTATACGTTATACGTTATACGTTATACGTTATACGTTATACGTTATACGTTATACGTTATACGTTATACGTTATACGTTATACGTTATACGTTATACGTTATACGTTATACGTTACATGTAATACGTTATACGTTATACGTTATACGTTATAAGTTATACGTTATACGTTATACGTTATACGTTATACGTTATAGGTTATATCGATTATACGTTATACGTTATACGTTATACGTCATACGTTATACGTTATAAGTTATACGTTATACGTTATACGTTATACGCTATACGTTATACGTCATACGTTATACGTTATACGTCATACGTTATACGTTATACGTTATACGTTGTAGGTCATACCTCATTCGTGATACGTCATACGTTATACGTTATACGTTCTACGTTATACGTTATACGTTATACGTTATACGTTACACGTTATACGATATACGTTATACGTTCTACGTTATACGTTATACGTTATACGTTATACGTTACACGTAATACGTTATACGTTATACGTCATACGTTATACGTTATACGTTATAAGTTATACGTTATACGTTATACGTTATACGTTATACGTTATACGTTACACGTAATACGTTATACGTTATACGTTATACGTTATAAGTTATACGTTATACGTTATACGTTATACGTTATACGTTATAGGTTATATCGTTTATACGTTATACGTTATACGTTATACGTCATACGTTATACGTTATACGTTATAAGTTATAGGTTATACGTTATACGTTATACGTTATACGTCATACGTTATACGTTATACGTCATACGTTATACGATATACGTTATACGTTATAGGTCATACCTTATTCGTGATACGTCATACGTTATACGTTATACGTTCTACGTTATACGTTATACGTTATACGTTATACGTTACACGTTATACGATATACGTTATACGTTCTACGTTATACGTTATACGTTATACGTTATACGTTATACGTAATACGTTCTACGTTATACGTCATACGTTATACGTTATACGCTATACGTTATACGTTATACGTTATACGTTACACGTTATACGTTATACGTTATACGTTATACGTTATACGTTATACGTCATACGTTATACGTCATACGTTATACGTTATACGTTATACGTTATACGTCATACGTTAGACGTTAGACGTTACACAATATAGGTTATACGTTATACGTTATACGTTATACGTTATACGTTATACGTTATACGTTATACGTTATACGCTATACGTTATACGTTATACGTTATACGTTATACGTTATACGTTATACGTTATACGTTATACGTCATACGTTAGACGTTAGACGTTACACGTTATACGTTACACGTTATACGTTATACGTTATACGTTATACGTTATACGTTATACGTTATACGTTATAAGTTATACGTTATACGTTCTACGTTATACGTTATACGTTATACGTCATACGTTATACGTCATACGTTATACGTTATACGTTATACGTTATACGTCATACGTTAGACGTTAGACGTTACACAA
Organism: Ptiloglossa arizonensis; assembly: GCF_051014685.1. Taxonomy (NCBI): domain Eukaryota; kingdom Metazoa; phylum Arthropoda; class Insecta; order Hymenoptera; family Colletidae; genus Ptiloglossa; species Ptiloglossa arizonensis. Next base: position 17,307 of record NW_027478910.1, on the reverse strand, counting down.
TATAGGTTATACGTTATACGTTATACGTTATACGTTATACGTTATACGTTATACGTTATACGTTATACGCTATACGTTATACGTTATACGTTATACGTTATACGTTATACGTTATACGTTATACGTTATACGTTATACGTTATACGTTATACGTTATACGTTATACGTTATACGTTATACGTTATACGTTATACGTTATACGTTATACGTTATACGTTATACGTTATACGTTATACGTTATACGTTATACGTTATACGTTATACGTTATACGTTACACGTAATACGTTATACGTTATACGTTATACGTTATAAGTTATACGTTATACGTTATACGTTATACGTTATACGTTATAGGTTATATCGTTTATACGTTATACGTTATACGTTATACGTCATACGTTATACGTTATAAGTTATACGTTATACGTTATACGTTATACGTTATACGTTATACGTCATACGTTATACGTAATACGTTATACGTTATACGTTATACGTTATACGTTATACGTTATACGTTATACGATATACGTTATACGTTATACGTTATACGTTATACGTTATACGTTATACGTTATACGTTATACGTTATACGTTATACGTTATACGTTATACGTTATACGTTATACGTTACACGTAATACGTTATACGTTATACGTTATACGTTATAAGTTATACGTTATACGTTATACGTTATACGTTATACGTTATACGTTATAGGTTATATCGTTTATACGTTATACGTTATACGTTATACGTCATACGTTATACGTTATACGTTATAAGTTATAGGTTATACGTTATACGTTATACGTTATACGTCATACGTTATACGTTATACGTCATACGTTATACGTTATACGTTATACGTTATAGGTCATACCTTATTCGTGATACGTCATACGTTATACGTTATACGTTCTACGTTATACGTTATACGTTATACGTTATACGTTACACGTTATACGATATACGTTATGCGTTCTACGTTATACGTTATACGTTATACGTTATACGTTATACGTAATACGTTATACGTTATACGTCATACGTTATACGTTATACGCTATACGTTACACGTTATACGTTATACGTTACACGTTATACGTTATACGTTATACGTTATACGTTATACGTTATACGTTATACGTCATACGTTAGACGTTAGACGTTACACAATATAGGTTATACGTTATACGTTATACGTTATACGTTATACGTTATACGTTATACGTTATACGTTATACGTTATACGTTATACGTTATACGCTATACGTTATACGTTATACGTTATACGTTATACGTTATACGTTATACGTTATACGTTATACGTCATACGTTAGACGTTAGACGTTACACGTTATACGTTATACGTTATACGTTATACGTTATACGTTATACGTTAAACGTTATATTTTATACGTTATACGTTATACGTTATACGTTATACGTTATACGTTATACGTTATACGTTATACGTTATACGTTATACGTTATACGTTATACGTTATACGTTATACGTTATACGTTACATGTAATACGTTATACGTTATACGTTATACGTTATAAGTTATACGTTATACGTTATACGTTATACGTTATACGTTATAGGTTATATCGATTATACGTTATACGTTATACGTTATACGTCATACGTTATACGTTATAAGTTATACGTTATACGTTATACGTTATACGCTATACGTTATACGTCATACGTTATACGTTATACGTCATACGTTATACGTTATACGTTATACGTTGTAGGTCATACCTCATTCGTGATACGTCATACGTTATACGTTATACGTTCTACGTTATACGTTATACGTTATACGTTATACGTTACACGTTATACGATATACGTTATACGTTCTACGTTATACGTTATACGTTATACGTTATACGTTACACGTAATACGTTATACGTTATACGTCATACGTTATACGTTATACGTTATAAGTTATACGTTATACGTTATACGTTATACGTTATACGTTATACGTTACACGTAATACGTTATACGTTATACGTTATACGTTATAAGTTATACGTTATACGTTATACGTTATACGTTATACGTTATAGGTTATATCGTTTATACGTTATACGTTATACGTTATACGTCATACGTTATACGTTATACGTTATAAGTTATAGGTTATACGTTATACGTTATACGTTATACGTCATACGTTATACGTTATACGTCATACGTTATACGTCATACGTTATACGTTATACGTTATACGTTATACGTCATACGTTAGACGTTAGACGTTACACAATATAGGTTATACGTTATACGTTATACGTTATACGTTATACGTTATACGTTATACGTTATACGTTATACGCTATACGTTATACGTTATACGTTATACGTTATACGTTATACGTTATACGTTATACGTTATACGTCATACGTTAGACGTTAGACGTTACACGTTATACGTTATACGTTATACGTTATACGTTATACGTTATACGTTATACGTTATAAGTTATACGTTATACGTTCTACGTTATACGTTATACGTTATACGTCATACGTTATACGTCATACGTTATACGTTATACGTTATACGTTATACGTCATACGTTAGACGTTAGACGTTACACAATATAGGTTATACGTTATACGTTATACGTTATACGTTATACGTTATACGTTATACGTTATACGTTATACGCTATACGTTATACGTTATACGTTATACGTTATACGTTATACGTTATACGTTATACGTTATACGTTATACGTTACACGTAATACGTTATACGTTATACGTTATACGTTATAAGTTATACGTTATACGTTATACGTTATACGTTATACGTTATAGGTTATATCGTTTATACGTTATACGTTATACGTTATACGTCATACGTTATACGTTATAAGTTATACGTTATACGTTATACGTTACACGTTATACGTTATACGTCATACGTTATACGTAATACGTTATACGTTAGAGGTCGTTCCTTATACGTGATACGTCATACGTTATACGCTATACGATATACAATATACAATATACGTTATACGTTATACGTTATACGTTATACGTTATACGTTATACGTTATACGTTATACGTTATACGTTATACGTTATACGTTATACGTTATACGTTATACGTTATACGTTATACGTTATACGTTACACGTAATACGTCATACGTTATACGTTATACGTTATAAGTTATACGTTATACGTTATACGTTATACGTTATACGTTATAGGTTATATCGTTTATACGTTATACGTTATACGTTATACGTCATACGTTATACGTTATACGTTATAAGTTATAGGTCATGCGTTATACGTTATACGTTATACGTCATACGTTATACGTTATACGTCATACGTTATACGTTATACGTTATACGTTATAGGTCATACCTTATTCGTGATGCGTCATACGTTATACGTTATACGTTCTACGTTCTACGTTATACGTTATACGTTATACGTTATACGTTATACGTTACACGTTATACGTTATACGTTATACGTTATACGTTATACGTTATACGTTATAGGTTATATCGTTTATACGTTATACATTATACGTTATACGTCATACGTTATACGTTATACGTTCTACGTTATACGTTATACGTTATACGTTATACGTTAGACGTTATACGATATACGTTATACGTTCTACGTTATACGTTATACGTTATACGTTATACGTTATACGTTATACGTTATACGTTATACCTTATGCGTTATACGTTATACGTTATACGTTATACGTTAAACGTTATACGTTATACGTTATACGCTATACGTTATACGTTATACGTTATACGTTATACGTTATACGTTATACGTTATACGTTATACGTTATACGTTATACGTTATACTATATACGTTATACGTTATACGCTATACGTTATACGTCATACGTTATACGTTATACGTTATAAGTTATACGTTATACGTTATACGTTATACGTTATACGTTATACGTCATACGCTATACGTTATACGTCATACGTTATACGTTATACGTTATACGTTATAGGTCATACCTCATTCGTGATACGTCATACGTTATACGTTATACGTTCTACGTTATACGTTATACGTTATACGTTATACGTTACACGTTATACGATATACGTTATACGTTCTACGTTATACGTTATACGTTATACGTTATACGTTACACGTAATACGTTATACGTTATACGTCATACGTTATACGTTATACGTTATACGTTATACGTTATACGTTATACGTTAAACGTAATACGATATACGTTATACTTTCTACGTTATACGTTCTACGTTATACGTTATACGTTATACGTTATACGTTATACCTTATGCGTTATACGTTATACGTTATACGTTATACGTTAAACGTTATACGTTATACGTTATACGCTATACGTTATACGTTATACGTTATACGTTATACGTTATACGTTATACCTTATGCGTTATACGTTATACGTTATACGTTATACGTCATACGTTATACGTTATACGTTATACGTTATACGTTATACGTTATACGTTATACGTTATACGTTATACGTTATACGTTATACGTTATACGATATACGTTATACGTTATACGTTATACGTTATACGTTATACGTTATACGTTATACGTTATACGTTATACGTTATACGTTATACGTTATACGTTATACGTTATAGGTTATATCGTTTATACGTTATACGTTATACGTTATACGTCATACGTTATACGTTATACGTTATAAGTTATAGGTTATACGTTATACGTTATACGTTATACGTTATACGTTATACGTTATACGTTATACGTTATACGTTATACGTTATACGTTATACGTTATACGTTATAGGTTATATCGTTTATACGTTATACGTTATACGTTATACGTCATACGTTATACGTTATACGTTATAAGTTATAGGTTATACGTTACACGTTATACGTTATACGTCATACGTTATACGTTATACGTCATACGTTATACGTTATACGTTATACGTTATAGGTCATACCTTATTCGTGATACGTCATACGTTATACGTTATACGTTCTACGTTATACGTTATACGTTATACGTTATACGTTACACGTTATACGATATACGTTATGCGTTCTACGTTATACGTTATACGTTATACGTTATACGTTATACGTAATACGTTATACGTTATACGTCATACGTCATACGTTATACGCTATACGTTACACGTTATACGTTATACGTTACACGTTATACGTTATACGTTATACGTTATACGTTATACGTTATACGTTATACGTCATACGTTAGACGTTAGACGTTACACAATATAGGTTATACGTTATACGTTATACGTTATACGTTATACGTTATATGTTATACGTTATACGTTATACGTTATACGTTATACGTTATACGCTATACGTTATACGTTATACGTTATACGTTATACGTTATACGTTATACGTTATACGTTATACGTCATACGTTAGACGTTAGACGTTACACGTTATACGTTATACGTTATACGTTATACGTTATACGTTATACGTTAAACGTTATATTTTATACGTTATACGTTATACGTTATACGTTATACGTTATACGTTATACGTAATACGTTATACGTTATACGTCATACGTTATACGTTATACGCTATACGTTACACGTTATACGTTATACGTTACACGTTATACGTTATACGTTATACGTTATACGTTATACGTTATACGTTATACGTCATACGTTAGACGTTAGACGTTACACAATATAGGTTATACGTTATACGTTATACGTTATACGTTATACGTTATACGTTATACGTTATACGTTATACGTTATACGTTATACGTTATACGCTATACGTTATACGTTATACGTTATACGTTATACGTTATACGTTATACGTTATACGTTATACGTTATACGTCATACGTTAGACGTTAGACGTTACACGTTATACGTTATACGTTATACGTTATACGTTATACGTTATACGTTAAACGTTATATTTTATACGTTATACGTTATACGTTATACGTTATACGTTATACGTTATACGTTATACGTTATACGTTATACGTTATACGTTACACGTAATACGTTATACGTTATACGTTATACGTTATAAGTTATACGTTATACGTTATACGTTATACGTTATACGTTATAGGTTATATCGTTTATACGTTATACGTTATACGTTATACGTCATACGTTATACGTTATACGTTATAAGTTATAGGTTATACGTTATACGTTATACGTTATACGTCATACGTTATACGTTATACGTTATACGTCATACGTTAGACGTTAGACGTTACACAATATAGGTTATACGTTATACGTTATACGTTATACGTTATACGTTATACGTTATACGTTATACGTTATACGCTATACGTTATACGTTATACGTTATACGTTATACGTTATACGTTATACGTTATACGTTATACGTTACACGTTATACGATATACGTTATACGTTCTACGTTATACGTTATACGTTATACGTTATACGTTACACGTAATACGTTATACGTTATACGTCATACGTTATACGTTATACGTTATAAGTTATACGTTATACGTTATACATTATACGTTATACGTCATACGTTATACGTTATACGTTCTACGTTATACGTTACACGTTATACGTTATACGTTATACGTTATACGTTATACGTTATACGTTATAGGTTATATCGTTTATACGTTATACATTATACGTTATACGTCATACGTTATACGTTATACGTTCTACGTTATACGTTATACGTTATACGTTATACGTTATACGTTATACGTCATACGTTATACGTTATACGTTATAAGTTATACGTTATACGTTATACGTTATACGTTATACGTTATAGGTTATATCGTTTATACGTTATACGTTATACGTTATACGTCATACGTTATACGTTATACGTTATAAGTTATAGGTTATGCGTTATACGTTATACGTTATACGTCATACGTTATACGTTATACGTCATACGTTATACGTTATACGTTATACGTTATAGGTCATACCTTATTCGTGATGCGTCATACGTTATACGTTATACGTTCTACGTTCTACGTTATACGTTATACGTTATACGTTATACGTTATACGTTATACGTTATACGTTATACGCTATACGTTATACGTTATACGTTATACGTTATACGTTATACGTTATACGTTATACGTTACACGTAATACGTCATACGTTATACGTTATACGTTATACGTTATACCTTATGCGTTATACGTTATACGTTATACGTTATACGTTAAACGTTATACGTTATACGTTATACGCTATACGTTATACGTTATACGTTATACGTTATACGTTATACGTTATACGTTATACGTTACACGTAATACGTCATACGTTATACGTTATACGTTATAAGTTATACGTTATACGTTATACGTTATACGTTATACGTTATAGGTTATATCGTTTATACGTTATACGTTATACGTTATACGTCATACGTTATACGTTATACGTTATAAGTTATAGGTTATGCGTTATACGTTATACGTTATACGTCATACGTTATACGTTATACGTCATACGTTATACGTTATACGTTATACGTTATAGGTCATACCTTATTCGTGATGCGTCATACGTTATACGTTATACGTTCTACGTTCTACGTTATACGTTATACGTTATACGTTATACGTTATACGTTACACGTTATACGTTATACGTTATACGTTATACGTTATACGTTATACGTTATAGGTTATATCGTTTATACGTTATACATTATACGTTATACGTCATACGTTATACGTTATACGTTCTACGTTATACGTTATACGTTATACGTTATACGTTAGACGTTATACGATATACGTTATACGTTCTACGTTATACGTTATACGTTATACGTTATACGTTATACGTTATACGTTATACGTTATACCTTATGCGTTATACGTTATACGTTATACGTTATACGTTAAACGTTATACGTTATACGTTATACGCTATACGTTATACGTTATACGTTATACGTTATACGTTATACGTTATACGTTATACGTTATACGTTATACGTTATACGTTATACTATATACGTTATACGTTATACGCTATACGTTATACGTCATACGTTATACGTTATACGTTATAAGTTATACGTTATACGTTATACGTTATACGTTATACGTTATACGTCATACGTTATACGTTATACGTCATACGTTATACGTTATACGTTATACGTTATAGGTCATACCTCATTCGTGATACGTCATACGTTATACGTTATACGTTCTACGTTATACGTTATACGTTATACGTTATACGTTACACGTTATACGATATACGTTATACGTTCTACGTTATACGTTATACGTTATACGTTATACGTTACACGTAATACGTTATACGTTATACGTCATACGTTATACGTTATACGTTATAAGTTATACGTTATACGTTATACGTTATACGTTATACGTTATACGTTATAGGTTATACGTTATACGTTATACGTTATACGTTATACGTTACACGTAATACGTTATACGTTATACGTTATACGTTATAAGTTATACGTTATACGTTATACGTTATACGTTATACGTTATACGTTATAGGTTATATCGTTTATACGTTATACGTTATACGTTATACGTCATACGTTATACGTTATACGTTATACGTTATACGTTATACCTTATGCGTTATACGTTATACGTTATACGTTATACGTTAAACGTTATACGTTATACGTTATACGCTATACGTTATACGTTATACGTTATACGTTATACGTTATACGTTATACGTTATACCTTATGCGTTATACGTTATACGTTATACGTTATACGTCATACGTTATACGTTATACGTTATACGTTATACGTTATACGTTATACGTTATACGTTATACGTTATACGTTATACGTTATACGATATACGTTATACGTTATACGTTATACGTTATACGTTATACGTTATACGTTATACGTTATACGTTATACGTTATACGTTATACGTTATACGTTATACGTTATACGTTACACGTAATACGTTATACGTTATACGTTATACGTTATAAGTTATACGTTATACGTTATACGTTATACGTTATACGTTATACGTTATAGGTTATATCGTTTATACGTTATACGTTATACGTTATACGTCATACGTTATACGTTATACGTTATAAGTTATAGGTTATACGTTATACGTTATACGTTATACGTCATACGTTATACGTTATACGTCATACGTTATACGTTATACGTTATACGTTATAGGTCATACCTTATTCGTGATACGTCATACGTTATACGTTATACGTTCTACGTTATACGTTATACGTTATACGTTATACGTTACACGTTATACGATATACGTTATGCGTTCTACGTTATACGTTATACGTTATACGTTATACGTTATACGTAATACGTTATACGTTATACGTCATACGTTATACGTTATACGCTATACGTTACACGTTATACGTTATACGTTACACGTTATACGTTATACGTTATACGTTATACGTTATACGTTATACGTTATACGTCATACGTTAGACGTTAGACGTTACACAATATAGGTTATACGTTATACGTTATACGTTATACGTTATACGTTATACGTTATACGTTATACGTTATACGTTATACGTTATACGTTATACGCTATACGTTATACGTTATACGTTATACGTTATACGTTATACGTTATACGTTATACGTTATACGTCATACGTTAGACGTTAGACGTTACACGTTATACGTTATACGTTATACGTCATACGTTATACGTTATAAGTTATACGTTATACGTTATACGTTATACGCTATACGTTATACGTCATACGTTATACGTTATACGTCATACGTTATACGTTATACGTTATACGTTGTAGGTCATACCTCATTCGTGATACGTCATACGTTATACGTTATACGTTCTACGTTATACGTTATACGTTATACGTTATACGTTACACGTTATACGATATACGTTATACGTTCTACGTTATACGTTATACGTTATACGTTATACGTTACACGTAATACGTTATACGTTATACGTCATACGTTATACGTTATACGTTATAAGTTATACGTTATACGTTATACGTTATACGTTATACGTTATACGTTACACGTAATACGTTATACGTTATACGTTATACGTTATAAGTTATACGTTATACGTTATACGTTATACGTTATACGTTATACGTTATAGGTTATATCGTTTATACGTTATACGTTATACGTTATACGTCATACGTTATACGTTATACGTTATAAGTTATAGGTTATACGTTATACGTTATACGTTATACGTCATACGTTATACGTTATACGTCATACGTTATACGATATACGTTATACGTTATAGGTCATACCTTATTCGTGATACGTCATACGTTATACGTTATACGTTCTACGTTATACGTTATACGTTATACGTTATACGTTACACGTTATACGATATACGTTATACGTTCTACGTTATACGTTATACGTTATACGTTATACGTTATACGTAATACGTTCTACGTTATACGTCATACGTTATACGTTATACGCTATACGTTATACGTTATACGTTATACGTTACACGTTATACGTTATACGTTATACGTTATACGTTATACGTTATACGTCATACGTTATACGTCATACGTTATACGTTATACGTTATACGTTATACGTCATACGTTAGACGTTAGACGTTACACAATATAGGTTATACGTTATACGTTATACGTTATACGTTATACGTTATACGTTATACGTTATACGTTATACGCTATACGTTATACGTTATACGTTATACGTTATACGTTATACGTTATACGTTATACGTTATACGTCATACGTTAGACGTTAGACGTTACACGTTATACGTTATACGTTATACGTTATACGTTATACGTTATACGTTATACGTTATAAGTTATACGTTATACGTTCTACGTTATACGTTATACGTTATACGTCATACGTTATACGTCATACGTTATACGTTATACGTTATACGTTATACGTCATACGTTAGACGTTAGACGTTACACAATATAGGTTATACGTTATACGTTATACGTTATACGTTATACGTTATACGTTATACGTTATACGTTATACGCTATACGTTATACGTTATACGTTATACGTTATACGTTATACGTTATACGTTATACGTTATACGTTATACGTTATACGTTATACGTTATACGTTATACGTTATACGTTATACGTTATACGTTATACGTTATACGTTATACGTTATACGTTATACGTTATACGTTATACGTTATACGTTATACGTTATACGTTATACGTTACACGTAATACGTTATACGTTATACGTTATACGTTATAAGTTATACGTTATACGTTATACGTTATACGTTATACGTTATACGTTATAGGTTATATCGTTTATACGTTATACGTTATACGTTATACGTTATACGTTATACGTCATACGTTATACGTAATACGTTATACGTTAGAGGTCGTTCCTTATACGTGATACGTCATACGTTATACGCTATACGATATACAATATACGTTATACGTTATACGTTATACGTTATACGTTATACGTTATACGTTATACGTTATACGTTATACGTTATACGTTATACGTTATACGTTATACGTTATACGTTATACGTTATACGTTATACGTTACACGTAATACGTCATACGTTATACGTTATACGTTATAAGTTATACGTTATACGTTATACGTTATACGTTATACGTTATAGGTTATATCGTTTATACGTTATACGTTATACGTTATACGTCATACGTTATACGTTATACGTTATAAGTTATAGGTTATGCGTTATACGTTATACGTTATACGTCATACGTTATACGTTATACGTCATACGTTATACGTTATACGTTATACGTTATAGGTCATACCTTATTCGTGATGCGTCATACGTTATACGTTATACGTTCTACGTTCTACGTTATACGTTATACGTTATACGTTATACGTTATACGTTACACGTTATACGTTATACGTTATACGTTATACGTTATACGTTATACGTTATAGGTTATATCGTTTATACGTTATACATTATACGTTATACGTCATACGTTATACGTTATACGTTCTACGTTATACGTTATACGTTATACGTTATACGTTAGACGTTATACGATATACGTTATACGTTCTACGTTATACGTTATACGTTATACGTTATACGTTATACGTTATACGTTATACGTTATACCTTATGCGTTATACGTTATACGTTATACGTTATACGTTAAACGTTATACGTTATACGTTATACGCTATACGTTATACGTTATACGTTATACGTTATACGTTATACGTTATACGTTATACGTTATACGTTATACGTTATACGTTATACTATATACGTTATACGTTATACGCTATACGTTATACGTCATACGTTATACGTTATACGTTATAAGTTATACGTTATACGTTATACGTTATACGTTATACGTTATACGTCATACGTTATACGTTATACGTCATACGTTATACGTTATACGTTATACGTTATAGGTCATACCTCATTCGTGATACGTCATACGTTATACGTTATACGTTCTACGTTATACGTTATACGTTATACGTTATACGTTACACGTTATACGATATACGTTATACGTTCTACGTTATACGTTATACGTTATACGTTATACGTTACACGTAATACGTTATACGTTATACGTCATACGTTATACGTTATACGTTATAAGTTATACGTTATACGTTATACGTTATACGTTATACGTTATACGTTATAGGTTATATCGTTTATACGTTATACATTATACGTTATACGGCATACGTTATACGTTATACGTTCTACGTTATACGTTATACGTTATACGTTATACGTTAAACGTAATACGATATACGTTATACGTTCTACGTTATACGTTCTACGTTATACGTTATACGTTATACGTTATACGTTATACCTTATGCGTTATACGTTATACGTTATACGTTATACGTTAAACGTTATACGTTATACGTTATACGCTATACGTTATACGTTATACGTTATACGTTATACGTTATACGTTATACCTTATGCGTTATACGTTATACGTTATACGTTATACGTCATACGTTATACGTTATACGTTATACGTTATACGTTATACGTTATACGTTATACGTTATACGTTATACGTTATACGTTATACGATATACGTTATACGTTATACGTTATACGTTATACGTTATACGTTATACGTTATACGTTATACGTTATACGTTATACGTTATACGTTATACGTTATACGTTATAGGTTATATCGTTTATACGTTATACGTTATACGTTATACGTCATACGTTATACGTTATACGTTATAAGTTATAGGTTATACGTTATACGTTATACGTTATACGTCATACGTTATACGTTATACGTCATACGTTATACGTTATACGTTATACGTTATAGGTCATACCTTATTCGTGATACGTCATACGTTATACGTTATACGTTCTACGTTATACGTTATACGTTATACGTTATACGTTACACGTTATACGATATACGTTATGCGTTCTACGTTATACGTTATACGTTATACGTTATACGTTATACGTAATACGTTATACGTTATACGTCATACGTTATACGTTATACGCTATACGTTACACGTTATACGTTATACGTTACACGTTATACGTTATACGTTATACGTTATACGTTATACGTTATACGTTATACGTTATACGTCATACGTTAGACGTTAGACGTTACACAATATAGGTTATACGTTATACGTTATACGTTATACGTTATACGTTATATGTTATACGTTATACGTTATACGTTATACGTTATACGTTATACGCTATACGTTATACGTTATACGTTATACGTTATACGTTATACGTTATACGTTATACGTTATACGTCATACGTTAGACGTTAGACGTTACACGTTATACGTTATACGTTATAGGTTATATCGTTTATACGTTATACGTTATACGTTATACGTCATACGTTATACGTTATAAGTTATACGTTATACGTTATACGTTATACGTTATACGTTATACGTTATACGTCATACGTTATACGTTATACGTCATACGTTATACGTTATACGTTATACGTTATAGGTCATACCTCATTCGTGATACGTCATACGTTATACGTTATACGTTCTACGTTATACGTTATACGTTATACGTTATACGTTACACGTTATACGATATACGTTATACGTTCTACGTTATACGTTATACGTTATACGTTATACGTTACACGTAATACGTTATACGTTATACGTCATACGTTATACGTTATACGTTATAAGTTATACGTTATACGTTATACGTTATACGTTATACGTTATACGTTACACGTAATACGTTATACGTTATACGTTATACGTTATAAGTTATACGTTATACGTTATACGTTATACGTTATACGTTATAGGTTATATCGTTTATACGTTATACGTTATACGTTATACGTCATACGTTATACGTTATACGTTACACGTTATACGTTATACGTTATACGTTATACGTTATACGTTATACGTTATACGTTATGCGTTACACGTTATACGTTATACGTTATACGTTATACGTTATACGTTAAACGTTATACGTTATACGTTATACGTTATACGTTATACGTTATACGTTATACGTTATACGTTATACGTTATACGTTATACGTTATACGTTATACGTTATACGTTATACGTTATACGTTATACGTTATACGTTATACGTTATACGTTATACGTTATACGTTATACGTTATACGTTATACGTTATACGTTATACGTTATACGTTATACGTTATACGTTATACGTTATACGTTATACGTTATACGTTATACGTTATACGTTATACGTTATACGTTATACGTTATACGTTATACGTTATACGTTATACGTTATACGTTATACGTTATACGTTATACGTTATACGTTATACGTTATACGTTATACGTTATACGTTATACGTTATACGTTATACGTTATACGTTATACGTTATACGTTATACGTTATACGTTATACGTTATACGTTATACGTTATACGTTATAAGTTATACGTTATACGTTCTACGTTATACGTTATACGTTATACGTTATAGGTTATATCGTTTATACGTTATACATTATACGTTATACGTCATACGTTATACGTTATACGTTCTACGTTATACGTTATACGTTATACGTTATACGTTATACGTTAGACGTAATACGATATACGTTATACGTTCTATGTTATACGTTCTACGTTATACGTTATACGTTATACGTTATACGTTATACGTTATACGTTATACGTTATACGTTATACGTTATACGTTATACGTTATACGTTATACGTAATACGTTATACGTCAGAGGTCGTTCCTTATACGTGATACGTCATACGTTATACGTTATACGATATACAATATACGTTACACGTTATACGTTATACGTTATACGTTATACGTTATACGTTATACGTTATACGTTATACGTTATACGTTATACGTTATACGTTATACGTTATACGTTATACGTTATACGTTATACGTTATCCGTTACACGTAATACGTTATACGTTATACGTTATACGTTATAAGTTATACGTTATACGTTATACGTTATACGTTATACGTTATAGGTTATATCGTTTATACGTTATACGTTATACGTTATACGTCATACGTTATACGTTATACGTTATAAGTTATAGGTTATACGTTATACGTTATACGTTATACGTCATACGTTATACGTTATACGTTATACGTTATACGTTAAACGTTATACGTTATACGTTACACGTTATACGTTACACGTTATACGTTATACGTTATACGTTATACGTTATACGTTATACGTTATACGTTATACGTTATACGTTATACGTTACACGTTATACGATATACGTTATACGTTCTACGTTATACGTTATACGTTATAGGTTATACGTTATACGTAATACGTTATACGTTATACGTCATACGTTATACGTTATACGTTATAAGTTATACGTTATACGTTATACGTTATACGTTATACGTTATACGTTATACGTTATACGTTATACGTTATACGTTATACCTTATGCGTTATACGTTATACGTTATACGTTATACGTTAAACGTTATACGTTATACGTTATACGCTATACGTTATACGTTATACGTTATACGTTATACGTTATACGTTATACGTTATACCTTATGCGTTATACGTTATACGTTATACGTTATACGTTATACGTTATACGTTATACGTTATACGTTATACGTTATACGTTATACGTTATACGTTATACGTTATACGTTATACTACCTTGATCAAAAAGTTCTAGGACTACCCCCTGTGTGTCGCTGTCAATCACCCGATTGTTTCTTTTTTTTTTGTTAGGTTACCATATCTGTCATTAACACTTCCTTCCAATTTCAGCATCATAGCTTGATATTTGTAAAAGTTACGTTGTACTGAGCACATCTCCTTTGTTCGTGTCTTCGATTTTGAAAATGGCATCATTTGAGCATCAACGAGTTTGCATTAAATTTTGTGTAAAAAACGGATTTAACGGTCCGCAGACCTTGGATATGTTGGAGAAGTGTTTCGGCAACGATACTCTTTCGAGATCAAATGTTTTTCGATGGCACGAACGCTTCAGAAGTGGTCGTGAGTCGGTCGAGGATGACAAACGCAGTGGCAGGTCGACAACGTCGAAAACCGATGAAAACATCGATAAAATTCAAGAAATGTTGTCCGAAAACCGCAAATTGACCATCAGAGAGCTGGCAGAGGACTTGAACATTGCTTATGGATCCGTTCAAGACGTTTTGGTTAGTGAATTCGTCAAAAAAGGCCAGATTTGTGGGCAAACAACTCGTGGATTTTGCACCACGATAACGCACCGGCGCACAATGCGATCCTTATCCGCGAGTTTTCGACGAAAAACAACACGAACACTATTCAGCAGCCTTCAAATTCACCAGATCTGGCTCCCTGCGACTTTTTTCTGTTCAACCGAATTAAAAAACCGCTTCGCGGAACGCGTCACAGTACCCGAGAGGAGGTCATGACAAAATCGAAGACGGCTCTGATGGACATACCGAAAATTGAGTACCAGCGGTGTTTCGAGGATTGGATCAAGCGCTGGCGCAAGTGCATTGCAGTCAATGGGGACTACTTTGAAGGGGACCATATCGATTTGGACGAATAAATTTGTATTTTTGATTTTATGAATAAAGTCCTAAAACTTTTTGATCAAGGTAGTACGTTATA